>NW_026596166.1:22325249-22506238 GCF_907164565.1 Psammomys obesus
CCCCCCCCCCCCCCAGGGGAGGAGCAGTCTGTTAGGCCACAGAGGAGGACTTTGCAGCCAGCCCTGAAGATACCTGATAAAACAGGGTCAGATGAAAGGGGAGGAGGTCCTCCCCTATCAGTGGACTTGGAAAGGGGCAGGGAGGAGACCAGGGAGGGAGTGTGGGGTTGGGGAGGGAATGAGGGAGCGGGATACAGCTGGGACACAGAGTTAACAAAATGTAACTAAAAAGAAAAAAATAATAAAAAAATAATAATAAAAAAAAAAAAAAAAAAAAAGAAAGCAGGCTAAGCAAGTCATTGGGAGCAAGCCAGTAAGCAGCATTTTTCTGTGGCCTCTGTGTCAGCTCCTGCCTCTAGGTCCCTGCCCTGTTTGAGCTCCTGCTCAGACTTCATTCAATGATGGACTACAATGTTGTAATGTAAGCCAAATAAACCATTTCCTCCTCAAGTTGCTTTTGGTCATGTGTTTCATCAAAGCAATAGTAAACCTAACTAAGGTACTATCCTACTACAGACAGTAACAAATAACTTCAAATTGCCTCTCATGGCCTCATTATGCAGGGGTTCATAATATTAACTCCTAGAATTCAGTGTTAGCTTTGTCACTACTCTGATTTTACCACATGGGACTCCCCTGAAACATGTCCTGCACAAACCCAAGGAAACCACCCAGATGAAACAGAGTCAATGGAAAGAATTATATTTAATGAGCTCCCAAGAGTAAGGGAATGTGACTAAGGAGAATCCTAAAACTCATTTACACACCTTTTAGATCTTAGCAAAGAGTTGTCTCATGAAAGCAAGGGGTTAACAGAAAGCCATATATCGAAACAGATTGTACCCTTTTTCTTCAAACATGGGATTAAAAATAAGGATGAAGTAGAAAACCTGAAAACTTAATTAATCCTTAATCAGGTCTCAAGAGACCACATTAGTGTTTTGTTTTGTTTTTTTCACATCAGTGTTTTATTTCTAATGTACATCAAAATATCAGAAACTCAGAGTTTATTCTTTCACAAAATATATACATTTGGCCCTTTACTATTCCTTAAATCTGGGTCTTATCGTGGCAGATACTAGACAAAACAATGTTGATCTCAATATAGTAAATGTTCTTAGAGTTTACTGGGAACAAAAATCAGTAAATACAATGTGGCTGATTTTTAGACATTCGCTTTTTTTTTTGTGTGTGTGTGTGTATGTGTGTGTATGTGTGTGTACATATGCCATGAAATGAGTGTGGAGGTTCAAAAGTCAGCTTTCAGGAGTCAATTCTCTCCTTACATCATGTGGGTGTCAAGGACTAAACACAGGTTTTCAAGCTTGTTAGCTAGCACCCTTAACTCCTGAGCCGTCTTACTATGTGGACAGTTTTTTAAGAAAGGTATATGCAAGTAACATGGGAAGCAGACTATCAATTATAATTGGAGTAAAAATTAAATGGGGTCAAAAGGGCTTTACTACACTTGTTTGCTTGATATAGCTCATCAGTAACCTGCACTGCTCAAGACACAGCATAGTTCTGCTATAGCACAGAGAGAACTATCTGACCTGAAAACTTCTTCCCTGAAGGCTCACTTTTACAGTGCCAGAAGGCACGGTGGTCCTCTAAGAGAAGAAAAGTTACCAACGGAAGCACTGATGGATCTTGCATACTACAATAACAATCTTCCAGAAAGATGCACCCACTGGCCCAACAGTGCCATGATTCTTTTGAGGGTAACCAACCATTTTCTATTTGAATTTGAGGACTGCTTTAGAGGAGGGAATTCATGCAAAGTACTGCTCAAAAGTCTGTGCCTGGGGAGGTCATGGTCCTTAGAGGAGAACCTACAGCTGTTGTTTTACTAAATGGATGTTATCAAAAAGAAGCCAAGTCAAACACTGCTCCAGTCACATGGCTCTATAATGGGGCAAGTGAAGCAGAAGCCTCACCCAAAAGATAAGCCAGGCACCCCTGGTGAGAGAGGCCTGAGCATCTTAAGCTAGGACAGACCCACAGTGTTCACAAGACTCAAACAGAACTGCAGGTTTTGGTGAGACAGTGATTGTCCTAGCAGGAGTCAACAAGAGAAAGAAATCCCACTCTGTTACTCTGAAATGATTTGGAGGGTGAAGGCTGAGCACCATCTTGAGAGAAAACCTAAAAAAAAAAAAAAAACAGAGCTAACTTGAGGGACTAAGAACAGAGATCAACCACAAATCAAGAAGCCTGAATTAAACCAGCGATGATCAGTATGAGAAAACGCTATGAAACGACTGTGACAAGCTGAAAAGTATATGCAGCAAGAGGCTCGGCTCCAGACACAAGCAGAAGCTCAGCCTCGGGAGCCCTGAAAGTGCTGTTCTTGGCATCTTGTTCTTGGCTCTGCACTTGGTATCCACAGATGCATCCTGTCTACAGGCAAGCCACACCTGGGAAGTCCACAAAGTAGAAGCACGTCCTGTGCTGCACACATCTCAGTAAGGCTGAGTGCCCTCCTCACTCCCAAGGGGAGATACCCGCCAGCCAGAACACTGGTCACCCAGGAAGTATCTGAGGAGTCTCCTGAAAGGCAGGAGAACCTGCAGGACAATTGCTGAGAGTTCAAGTAGCAGCAGAAAGAGAATTTTAACGTCTGTGTTTGCGAACATATGAATATATAGTTTAAATCTTTCAATATATATAACTAAATTCTTGGCAAGAAATGATGCTAAGATAACGATGGAGATTTTTATCTTTTAGCGCTACATCCTCACATTATTCAGATTTTCAAAAATAAACATGTATTACTTTTATAAGAAATAAAAACAATTGAGAAAAGCTTCCTATAATGTCACCTCCAAATATTCTTTTTAAGACTTAAAAGACTCACTCTTGTTTCTAAAATATATCATGATTTTTAAGATAAGAAACACATACAGCCCTCTTTCCTTCCATCATTATGTGTCCCCCACACAAGATATTTTGCAAATATGAACAGTGACTTATCTTCACACACCTGGGGGCAGGGCTATCATCCTGCGGTCTTGTTCCCAGGGAGGTGACAGAGACCTGTCGGAAGGTGCTCTGGGAACATCAGATAACCTGTCATAGCCCGAGTCTCCTCTTTCAGTGTTCATCTGATGATCCAGAAGATTCTCAGGACCTCGTGAGCCTAATTAAAGAAAACACAAACTTTCCTTATCTCACACAAAAGACCTATCATCAAATTAAATCAAGATATTATTTAAAAGCAAATACAAATCCAAAGCTTCTCTAGGATAGATTTAGATTATAATTCTACCAAAACCGTATCTAAGAAATGGGAAAATAATTTTACAATGTGCATAAGCAAATAAATGCTTATAGGCTGGGAGTATAGATTAGAGATTAGAGTATCCCACAGCACAAAATAAATGAGTAAATAAATATCAAACAACATTTGCCTATAAAATTCATCTTTAAGCATTATCAGTATCATCATTTTACAATTATAATCAGTGGTTAAGTAATAAACACTAAAACTGAAAAATAAGGTATAGAAAGTAAATTGTAAAGACTTATAGTAAGCAAAATTAAAAGCAAGTGAAAGACAAGTTTTTGTTGCTTAGGTATGACTTTTATCAGCCATCCTAGAGGCCATATGCCTATCTCAGTGATTCTGCCACTAAGCAAATAGTATCAGATTGCTTCTTTGGAAGTACTGTACTGACTAACATTAAGAGGACAAAATTGTGTAAGTTGTAATATAAATCTCTAATTCTAGCCAACAGTGATTAAACATTCTACAAAAGCCCGTATCTTTTCTTCTAGCTTGCTCATCCTCCTCATTAGTTCATGAGAAGGCTGAGAAGGGAGACCGCTCAGGAGTCTACCTGGCAGAGCATATCTCAAGTGAAGCACACAGGCCTTAATGAGAGATTCAAAGCCTCTCCACATCACTTGCTACCACAGGAACAAAACCACAGGCAAGTGACTACCAGGTGGACATTGCAAACCTGGAAATACAAAAGCTTAAAGGGTTTTAAGAACAAGTTATATACAATT
Source organism: Psammomys obesus (assembly GCF_907164565.1). Classification (NCBI taxonomy): domain Eukaryota; kingdom Metazoa; phylum Chordata; class Mammalia; order Rodentia; family Muridae; genus Psammomys; species Psammomys obesus. The sequence goes on from NW_026596166.1 coordinate 22,329,261, forward strand.
CACTTTCTAAAAATAAATTGTTTTCCTTATACACAATCCTCTATTCAAGGTTTCAAATTTCAAGATAACAAAAGGAAGGAGAAAGAGTCACTCTGTCCTTTAACTGGTCATAGGAAACTTGGTCCAAATGGAGATTGTAGGCCTGTTGGTAATTTACCAAGAACTTCTGTAACTTTTTGAACAGACAGGAAACAACCTTGCAAATAATCTAAATACACTGTCACTTAAAAGCAATTAAATAGAAGAGGAAAGCACTGAAACAGGAGAGAAGAAAGAAAAAATAATTTTTATTCTAGTTTCAAACATAAACATTTGATACAAGCAATCCTTGACTTATGTAACTCAACTTCCAGTGAATTAGTTTAGCCAATTAAATCCTATTTCTAGGATACTGTGTTCAGATATGAATAGCTGCTACCCATGTGTGCCATACAAAATTAACTTTGTCTTAATGAATGAACATTCTTCTCTTAATGAAATGTGGTAACATTGTATAGAAAGTATCACAAATCACAAAAATGCAATGGCAAATATTTTATGTGGCCGGCTTCAGTTGTATTTCTATTGGTATGTAACATGACATGACACACATTTCTTACTAAAGTCACAATGTAAAAGGTGTTGGTGGCAAGGTCAAGGCTTACTACAGACATGTAAATTTCGAAACTTAAGCCCTTTGAGTGTTCCATACAAACCCCTGAGGGCTCCATGTCTGTGGCATAGTCAATTCCCTAGAAGATTCCAGTTCAAAACCAATGCAAGCAAAGCTCTTCCTGAGGTGAGCCAGGGCTAGTACCCAATTCAGGAGCTGAGGTGTAAAGAATAGTTCCTCATGGAGGAAAATGAGGACCAAGAAGATAATAAAGAGGAAACAGGCTAGGCTGTTCATTCATCTGCAGCACCTAACGTGGGCACCTGAGAAACTTAGATTCTCACTGTTTGAAGCCAATGCCAAAGAACAAGGATTCTAAAATATTTACAACAGACAGCGTTGATTTAGCAGAAGCACATGGGTTGCCTGGGAGCCTCTGGAAATGAGTGGATCCAGTGTAGAATGTTGATGTGTTTGGTTTAACTTGCTGTTTTTATAGTCTCATTTGCTCCTGCCTCACATTTAGTTTGTTAAATCATTTACATAAATGGTTAGAGACATTCATTAGCAGTTCCTACACTTAAGTTGGCTATGGAAATACAGAAAGAGCAAGGTGGGTTGGGAGCAATGCAGACAACTCTGGCTCCATTTCTCAAAGTGTTAGTAAGAGTTAGGTCTCCTGAAAACTCTGCCTAACAAAGCATATATAATTCCGCCATGGATAGAAGAGGGGTGGGGCTTTCATATTCTAACTTCTACAATAAAAAAGTTACTGAAATTAAAATGTTTTATTATTTAAAAAAATTCTACATTCTGATTCCGTTTCATCAGAACACATTTTATGCTCATTATACTGCTGTATCTTATGTATTCTTTAAATACAGTTTTGAAATATGCACACTGACTCCTTTTATAGCATTCCTTACTGGAAATGCATGGCAGCAGAAGGGTTTGGAATTTCTCTTTCTTTCTTCTTTTCCTTCCTTCCTTTTTCTTTCTTTCTTTTTGCAGACCTTCAAACCCAAAATCTGCAATGACATGCTTTAAAATTCACAACTTTTAAAGTGCTACACCCAACGTTCTGGCATTGAGAGTACTCTGTATTTCTGTGTTTTCAGAGTTAAGGTGGCCGCCTGCACGTCTCTGTGCGTAAAAGAAAAACATCAGAACACAGTGCTAGGGAGAGTTTGCTATTTGTTATTCTTTTAGACTGAATCTTACTATGCAATCTAACTGAATCTTACTAAAACTCACCATGTAGACCAGGCTGGCCTCACACTCACAGAGATCCTCTTTTGCCATCCAACTGCTGGGATTAAAGGTGTACACCACCATATATGGCCCAATATTCTTTACACAGTTAAAAAAATAAGTAAATCTATGATAAGTGCAAGGAATGCCTGTACTTTCCAAATGTCCATTTACAGATTATTTTTAAGGTAAGTTGAGATGAAAATATAAAGTAAGGAAGAAATTTAGAGTATTAAGAATGTTTAAACAATATACCTCTTCCTCCTCCCCCTGGAAGCAAAGGTGAGAGTCTGAGTGGGCCCTCCAACAAAGTTGGAGGAGAGAGAAAAGCTCTCGTTTCAGATGAAGGTCGGCCCAATGGCGAGGGACCATATGGGGAATGCTCTGGAATAATTAAAACAGCAGATGTAAATGCATATCCAGTTAGTTGTACCATAAAGTTACTGTCAGCTTAAATCTAATCTGTGCTCTGAACACTACACAGAATTAAATAAAATAGGGAGCCTGGTGTTTTTAAAGCTTTTGAACATATTAGATATTTAGTCAATTAAAAAATATTAGGTTGTATATATGAATACTGAGAACTTGAATTCTGTCAACCTTACATTTATATATAAAGCTAAACATTATTCTCATGTTTTTTAAGACTTTATTTTTAAGTTGCACGTTTGTTTGTCTAAGTTTGGGTAAGTAAGTGGCAGTGGTCTACATGGCCAGAGGTATTGGACCTCCTGGAGGTAAAGTTAGAGGGACCATGAGCTATTTGATATGGGTGCCAGGAACCGAACTCAAGTCCTCTGCAAGAACAGTATGTGCTCTTAACAGATGAACCATCTCTTCAGCCCTCAGAGTTCTGAGTTATAAAATATGAAGGGGTTTCTATCTGTGTTGAATGCCATTTATAGCTGTTCAATGCCGAGGGCAGCCTACAAGCTGTGGTTAAATAAATGCAATTTTCAGAACATGCAATACATAAAAAAACAACCAACAGACAAAAGAGCCACAAACAAAACAAAACCATTAGCTTACTGTAAGTAACCTCACAGGTTAAACAAAGGATGCTGGTGGCACTCTCAAGGCACAGAAGGATTTAGAGAGCATGACATTGGTTTGCTTTGTTTGTTTGTTTTGGTGTTTGAAACGGTCTCATTATGTGGCACTAGCTTGCCTGGGGTGGATGTTGTGGAGCAGAGTCTCCTGTCCTATCCTCAGAGTACTAGACTTAAAGGTGTCTGCTACAATACCCATATTGTTTGAGAATTTGTTGACAGTATGTTTCCCAATATTTCAACTGTGAAGGTTTATAATATGGAAGTGCTTAATTTAAATCAGAGCCAGACAGGCCATGTTCAACCATAAAACACTTTTGTAAAAGTCAGATTTTAAAAGTAAATAAATATATAAAATACTCTGAAGAATCAGAAATTACTTTCGAATCCTTACAAGTAAAAGATTCAGCTTTATACTATCATGCATCCAATACATTTCTCTGTAATCCAGATGACTAAGAGCCCTACAATTTTGTAAACATATTTATTCCCAAATTGTGGTTATGCTTCCAAACAGCAACAAAATCTGAACTTAAACACCAGGGAATTCACACTTGAATCATAGTAAGCCTTATAAAGCATACCTGTTACACCCAAATGGTTTACAGAAAAGATAGCTTTAATCCCCTAAACTCCTACACTTAGATTTACACTAAAATTCTTATATACTTGTTCCACTCCATGCTTTGCTACAGCAATCTGATATTTTTAAATGTAAGACATATTTACATTTTAATGAAAGTTGATTCACAAAAATGATTTGCTGCGTTCCTGGGATAATGATAGTAACCAAACTTTAGACTAAGTCTGACCTGACTTTTAAATTAATACTTTAGAAATTTTTTGAAAAGCAATGTTAATTCTCACTTTAATGAAGTAAATCTCAAAATACTGTTAATGCGTAAACAGTCACAATGCTATCCCACTTAGGTACTTGTCATTCATTTTCCCAAAAATTAACTATTGGTACCTTATTAAGAGCACTGGGCTTTTCAAGGAGTTGACAGCATTAAGTGTCTGTCATGGCATATCACTGAGAAAGGGAGATACCTTTTGCATTTGCATTATTGTTAAGAAAACAAAACCCAGAAACTTAGAGTTAATAAAACAGTTTCAAATAGAATCCTGGCTACAAAATCCGTTAAGTGAAAATGTTAACTTACACTAATGTAAACTATATATACAATATATATGGATACATAATATGTATTTCAAACAAGGGGTTTTAAAAAAAAAAGAAGACTACCTCTGCCAAATGCTGCATTTGGAACATCAAGTGCATAAGGATCTTTTTCTAAAAGTTCAAATTTAAACTCTGTTTCAGTTAATCTGCAAAGAAAAACATCTCTGAGTTACTCATCCAAGAGAAACACCACATTTTAAGCAAAGGCCACTTCCAAACCAGATACTCTCACAAAACTGACATGTGCAGAAAAGAAAAACTGCCCACATCCCTTCCACAGCCCCAAACTGCAATGGGGTAAAGAGCTTCTTGTTAGGGCAGTGGTGTTTACAACTACTTGGCTCTTTAAAACTAGACTTTGGTAAGTGCTACTTCACAGAGTCTACTTTTCTGAAGTAGAAGCATTCAAGATGAACTAATGCCAAATGTGTCATTTATAACTAAGGAAAGTGAGACGGGGTTTAACTGATTCCATCTAAATGAAAAGGCCAGGGCTACAGCACAAAACTTTGCTCTGAGTTACCTACACTTGCCCTTGTAAAATCTGAAATCCCAATAATTGCACTACTATTTTTTTTCCTACACTTAGTATCTTTAAATGTCATATTTTAAAACAAATGTTACTTATACCTTATATAAAACCAACTGTCTGGCTTTAATTTCCGAGCTATATGCCAGAAGACAGAAACTAGTTTTTAACAGTGCTGAAAGTACAGTCTGGCAAACAAGTCCAACACTCTAGAAGAGTGCTACCTCCCTTGAGAAAAGCATCCCTTTTTTACTCTTTTACTTTATTACAATACAACATGACACCCAACAACCACCACCCAACAACAACCACCAGGGCTCAGACAATAAATACTATTCTGCCTAGAACTGAAGAACGCTAATTTCCAAGCATCGCTGTACCAGAGAGACATATCCTTTCTTTTGCACACGCTTGTTTTTTTCTCCACTCTTACTGGTTTAAATTTGTTTAAGTTACACTTTTTACAATGTAACTTGTAAAAGCTTCTTTAAAGTGCCACTGTAGTAGCCTGAGTATTTCAAACAAACAAAAATAAATAAAACTTCACACCTAGTAAAACTAACTAGATATTTCATAATAGATTAGTAGGAATTACAATTTTTTAATTTATTCTTATACAAGCATTACATAAAGAAACTATTTTACACTTTTAAAGTATTCCCCCAAATATACTTACTTTTGTCTATTGAGAGCATTTTCTTTCCTTAAATCGTTGAGATTTCTTTCAAAAGTCCGAGCTGCCAGCTTGAATAAAATAATACATTTGCAAATATATCTACATAAACTTAAATATGCAAAAGCAACACAAATATCAGAAAGATGGCATATAATATTACAACTGGAAACATACAAGTCTATATCTATTTTGATAAACTCAATACCAAACATTTTAAATTTAGGGATGTATTAAAAAAGGGAATACGTTTCATGCCAGCCAAAAGCATTAAACCTGGAGTTTAACTGGTACTTGTTAATGAATGTTACTATTTGAATACAAAATCAGAGCCTAAAATTATTTGGTGATGTAAGTATCTAATCCTAACAGGCATGCCGGCAGACAAGCTTAGGGCAAAGTCTATGCAAACAGATGACCATTATGCCCATAATTCTGGGAAACTACAAAGGCCTAAAACAGTTTCACAGAATGCCAAAAGAGGTCATTTTTCTAATAACTAAATACAGTCAATGTATATTGCACATCTATTAAGTACGGAACAATGTATAGCTACTACGTAAGTGTTCTGTAAATATGTATATGTGTGTTGTGTGTTGGTGGTGTGCTGCAACACGGGCAGCTTAGTTATAATATATACCAAGAACATACAATATTCCCAAATAATCACTAATAAAAGCTAAACATATAGTGCTCTACATGTTTTCCAGACATTCTGTGGACTCTACAGATCAGTCACAGAATATATAAAACAGATGGATCAAATGCAAAAAGTGAGCTTACCATACAAAGATAAACAAAGGCTAGCTTAGTCTATAACCATCAACTATTTACAAGTAAAAGCTCTACTTTCAAATTTGCTTTCACTTAAACTGTAAAAAACACATTAAAACTGACTTTAGCCAACCAACAAACATTCACAGAAAAAAAGAGCTTAAATATATTTTAGTACTATCAAAAAAGATTTTTTTATGTAAATTATTTTCCAATATGTAATCATAAAATAAATGTTGAACAAAAAAGATTGTTACACCAACAACGTTGGCTAGTAAAAATGTAATAATTCCCTTAAATGTTTTTAAATTTTAATAAAAATTTCTGCTTAAATGTGATATAACGAGTTACGCAATAGTATGAGCTGCTTGCTGTGTGTGCGTGTGCGTGCGTGTGACTGGAGGTGTCCAAAGAAATAGAAGAGGGTGTCAAATCACCTGCAACTACAATTACAGGCAATTGTGAGCCATCCGACATACTCGGAACTACATAAAAGGCAGGTCCTCTGGAAGAGCAACAAGTGTTCTTAACTGCTGAGCCATCTTGCCCACCTCCAGGGTTTCTTTAATGTCTATGTAATTTTATAACTTAACTGCTTTCAGAAATAAAAATGCAAATAAAGTTCAAAATAAAACATGATCACTTCTCAGTGTGTCTGTGGTCTTTAATATTATTTTATCACTGGTAAAATTAATACAATTAATAGAAAGTGTTTGGGGGGAGTTGGCTGGAATTTTTTGGTTTGTTTTTGCTTTTTTGTTTTTTTGAGATAGGATTTCTCTGTGTATCCTTGGCTGTCCTGGAACTTACTCTGTAGACGAGGCTGGCCTCAAACTCACAGAGATCCACTTGCCTCTACCTCCTGAGTGCTGAGACTAACCCATGCGACACCACCAAGAGAAAGTGATTATTTTAAATACTGTTTATATTTTAACCTAATCTAAAATGAGTAGTGTATTTTCTGACAGGAATTTGATAAAGGGCTTTAGGGAAACTTAAAACTTACCCAATTATCATGTGCTTTCTTTTCATGAGAAATAACCTAAAAAAACAAAGTTATAAAGATTTTTCTTAAATAAAAGGCATTCACTCCCAGCACTAGCCACAGAATTCAAGGTGCCCCAACATCTCTGAAGCAGTACAAGCACTTGAAAGCACGCTTTCATGTATACACATGATCTGCTCTACTCAACTCTTAAACAAAAACTGAATCTAAGTTTTGTTTTTTTTTTTAAATTCCAACAAACCTCATATGATAATCAACTACAAGAGTTTCCAAGGAACAGATCAAGAGCCCAACATGGGACTACAATAGTGACAGACATTTGTTTGGACTACATAATCCTCATTCCCAAAGAAATAAAATAAAAAAATTCATAATTTCTGATTTCGGAATCTTTGGCTCCCTAGAAATATTTCACAGACTCATGAACACCTCAAGAGAGAAAGAAGCTATACTACTGCATCTGTTCTATGAGTCAAATTGTTTTGTGTACATAACAGCAATCACACACACATACCTGCCCTTGGTAAGAATGAGTTGTTCTCTCCAGCTCTTCTTCAAGATCCTTGACGCGCTGTCTATAAGAAACAAGTAATTATTCCCCTATGGTTATATATAGTAAGGAATGAGAGCACATGACTACAAAAGTATAAACAGGAGCAGTGACACATCTTTAATCCCATCACTCAGAAAGTAAAGGCAGGTGGATCTCTGAGTTCAAGGCCAACCTGGTCTACAGAATGAGTTCCAGGACAGCCAAAGCTACATATAGAAACCCTGCCTTAAAAAACCAAAGAGAAAAGAAAAGAAAAGAAAAAAAAAAAAAAGAGAAGAGAAAAAAAGAGAAGAGAGAGAGAAAAAAAAAAGAAATCAAACCAGCCAGTCACCCAAACAAACAAAAAAATCAGGTCAGAAAAAGATGTGCTTTAAAATCTGTTAGCATTTCTCAAAGATGAGCTTATGGTTACACTTATAAGGCAGAATACTCACACACAATATATCATATATCACATGTATAATATATATCTCACATACACACACACCATCACCACCACTGGCTTCCTGGGCCTAATTTTAACTTCAGTTAAACCTTATGAGTACCACTGCTTGAGTGTGGTTAAAACAAAGTCACACAAAGGTTTATACCTTCTCCCTTAGATGAGAGTCCCCTTCCAGCAGTTTTGTCTATTCCTCCCCATCTCACACGCTGCCAAAAATCCTAGCTGGATAAACCAAGTCTGTACCAGGAAACTGTGCCTTTGGTCTCTGGTCAATGCTTACGAGCTGTTGAACAGATAGATTCCACAAATCTATTGAAGTCAAACTTTCCCTTGGGACATCTCAGACAGGCCACTGACTCATACCTGCCCAGTGGGAACAGTCCATTCACCGGTTCTTCCAGGCTCTCCTCTGGGATGTCCTCTGAAAAATTTCAGATCCCTATCCCTAGCGCCCGCTTTAAGGACCTCTAAGCTTATCTGCAACCAAACTTGGCCTCAATATCCCTTAGCTGACCTTACCTTTTTTAATTACTGTCAGTGATCGAGTAAATGAAGGTTCCCTACACTCAAGCTTTTCTCTTTTTCACTCCAAACCTTCCCTCTCTTTCACTCTCCCAAATGTACACCTAAAATAAATTTTCTCCTTAACCTACTCAACTTTATCTTCTGCCCATATTTATGTTCTGGTATCCTCTCAGGTCCACATCCAAGTCAGCGCCACAGGTGCTCCAGTCTAACCTCTCAGACTGTATCAAGCCAGACCTGCACTTTTCCTCCCAGTCACATATGTTCTCACAAATCCTGGAGAGCAACAAAACAGCCTGCTTTTCCCAGAGTTGGCCAACATTTCAGCCTTTTGCCCCAATCCGCAAGATCAGAAATAGCCAGAAAAGTCCTCACCTGTTATCCATTTATTATCAACAAAAGGCTGGAATGGTGTGCTTCAGACCTGGGACAAACAGCCCCAGGTTTTCCCAGCATTCCTCAGTCCATATCTACTGCAGAACATGGCCGGCATAACCTGCCCACTACCCTAAATTTTCCAGGGCAGGGGCTTCCCCTCCACTACATAATCCAGACATTTTGGTGCTCTTACCCTTTTTTCTACTCTTTACTCCGTTGCATGGTGGCCAATGAACCTACATTTATAGACTTTACCTTGCCTTGCATGAGAAGCAGTTCAACATCCTCATTCCTACCTTGTCACCCTCCCTAGCTCACTTTTTAATTATAGGAAAAGGAAAGAATGTTAACATTAAGGCAGCCTGTGACTACATCATTTGTTGCCTCTGCAAGGGATCCTAGGATGAAAAGATCCTATCTCCTCTCTCTCACCTCTTGCTCTCTCTGCTTCGGTTTCTTTCCCCTTGTCTGATTTCTCCCTCCTGGGGTGCCTCACTCTTTTCTTCTCTTCTCTTTTCTTCTCCTCTCTCTCTCTTTCTCTCTCCTCTCTCCCTCCCCACTTCTGTACAATAAATCTCCTCATACAAGATTTGTTGTATGTGGCATATTTTTATATACATTATTATTATTACACTCACTAGCCTCTTCACTATGTAGCCTAGCCTGGCCTTGAGCAAATTTATAATCTTCCTATTTCTCCATCCCAAGTGCTGGACTCAAAAGCACATGCCACCATGCCTGGTCCTCAGGTTTTTATTTTTAGGAATGCTAAAAAGATCCCTGGACATTGTCACTATTATTGAAGCATCTCCTGCTTTATGTTGTGTAAAAATTGTTCTCCATCATCTCTCATTGGTTAATAAAGAGCACATGGCTGGAAGTAGGTCAGCATAGGTGGGTTAGAATAGATGAGTATCTGCCCAGCTATGTTATTTTTAAGCTAACTAATAAATTTAACAGGTCTTTGTGTCATTATTTGGTAGCTGTAATGAGCATAGAGAAAACCATACTTTTACATAATAATGTGTACATTCTTCCCCATTTGAACAAAGCCACTTGAGCTTGAATAACTGTCCTCTCCATTTTCCTTCTCTGAAACAGAGTCTCACATAGCCCAAGCTGACTTCAAACTCACTATTTAGCCAAGGGTGGCCTTGATCTTGTGATCATTCTATTCCACCTCCCAAATGCTGGGATTACAGGCTGGGATTGCAGCAGTAGGTTACATGCATAGGCCACCAAGCATTAATAACTACAAACTTGATATTAACATAAAATATGTCTATATTCAATGTGAGACTTAAGTATCAAAGTCCCTGAAAAGAAAACATTTTCCTTTTCACATTTTCTAAATACATACAGAATACAAAAAATCTGAATGAAAAATATTAAAATAAAAATAAGCCATTCCAACCAGTTGTGGTGGTGTATGCCCGTAATCCCAGCACTCAGGGAAGCAGAGGCAGGTGAATCTCTGAGTTCAAGACCAGCGTGGTCTACAAAGGAAGTCCAGTACAGCCAAGGCTATACAGAGAAACCCTGTCTCAAAAGACAAAGAAAGAAAAGGATAAAAAGAGAAGAAAGAAAGAGGGAGAGAAAGAGAGAAAGAAAGGAAAGAAAGAAAAAAGAAAGAAAAAAGAAAAGAAAAAAGAGAAGAGAAGAAAAGAAAAGAGAGAGAGAGGGAAAAGAGAGAAAGAGTACTTCATACTTGCAGGTCTCCAGCTCCTCGGTCACACGGCTGATCCTCCCATCTACTTTGGAAAGTTTTTCTTCTTTCTCTAATAGGCAATTTTCCTCTACTGTTAATTTCCTTAAAACAAAGAATATTTTATTTCTTTTAATGTACGTAATACATATAATCAACTACATTTTAAAAATCATATCAGAACTGATGCAACCCACAGAGCAATTGCTATACACTACTGAAAAGGTCACATGCAATAAAAGGGTGTGTATGTTTCTGATATGAAATTTAGCATTATAAACCCAAAACCACATTTGCTCCTTACAGTGCTATTGGTATTAACATTCTTATATTAATTATATTAATTAACAGTTTTATATTAATTCATCTATATAAATATTATTAAAAACTGTTATGAGGGGATGGAGAGATGGCTCATAGGTTAAAAGCACTGGCTGCTCTCCCAGAGGTCCTGAGTTCAATTCCCAGCAACCACATGGTAGTTCACAATCATCTAGATCTGGTACCCTCTTCCGGTACACAGGTGTACATGCAGACAGAACATTGTATGCATAATAAATAAATAAATATTTTTTAAATAAAACTGTTATGGGCTGGAGAGATGGCTCAGAGGTTAAGAGCAATGACTGCTCTTCCAGAGGTCCTGAGTTCAATTCCCAGCAACCACATGGTAGCTCACAACCATCTATAATGATATCTGGTGTCCTCTTGCAGATAGAATATTGTATGCATAATAAATAAATCTTAAAAAAAAACTGTTATGAGTATCATTTATCAAGGTTTCCTGTAATAAGCATTATGTTGTTTAATAAGAACCCAACAACTAGCTTGGAGATGGTAGCACATGCCTTTAATCCCAGCATTTGGGAGGCAGAGGCAGGTGATCTCTCTGAGTTTGAGGCCAGCCTGGTCTACATAGTGAATTCTAGGATAGCCAACGATACACAGAAAAACCCTGTCTCAAATCAAATCAAAACAAAACAACAAAAAGAAGCCAACAACTAATAAACTATGGCTTTTTGGGGTTTTTTTGTTATTTAAGACAGGGTCTCAAAATGTAGCCCTGTTGGCCTGGAACTCACTGTGTAGACCAGGCTGGCCTCTTAATTCACAAAGATCTATGTGGTTCTGCTTCCTGAGGACTAGGATTAAAAGCATGCAACCACACCTGAGGGAACTTTAATAAGAAATCACATTTTTAACACAACACTCTAAACTCCTAGGTTCTAATATTTCACTTCTCTCCAATATTAAACTATAAAATATTACAGTATAAGCAACACAATATATCAGTCATGAAAAACATCAAGAAAATATATGTTAAAAATCACACCATGGAGATAACCTAGAACCCCTGCACAGATGTAGCCCATGGCAGCTCAGTCTCCAAGTGGGTTTCCTAATAATGGGAACAGCGACTGTCTCAGACAGGAACTCAGAGGCTGGCTCTTTGATCATCTCCCCCTGAGGGGAGAGCAGCCTTGCCAGGCCACAGAGGAAGACAATGCAGCTAGTCTTGATGAGACCTTATAGGCTAGGATCAGATGGAAGGGGAGGGGAAAGGACCTTCCCTATTAGTAGACTTGGGGCGGAGCATGGGAGGAGATTACAGAGGAAGGGTGGGGCTGGGAGGGGAGGAGGGAGAAGGCTACAGCTGGGCTACAAAGTGAATAAACTGTAATTAATTAAAAAAATAAATAAATTTTAAAAACCACACCAGAAATGATTCATCCCACAAAGAAATTTCCATACACTATGGCAAGGGTCATAAAGCAATAAAGGTCTGTGTATTTAAATCTGAATCTAAAATTAAAAAAAAATCTAGAAAATAACCAAACCTAAATTATACCCTATATACAGCCAAGAATTAAATATAGCATTTTAACAGTTCTAACAACTTACCATTTCCCACCCTGAAGAACAACTAATGGCATAATTCAACTTGAGTAGTGAGTAGCGTCAGAACAGAGTATAATACTTGGGGACTCAACATAGTTGTGCTAGTTAGTTTTTGGTTAACTTCTCTCAAACTACAGTCATTTGGAAAAAGGAACCACAATTGAGAAAATACTTCCATAAGACTAGGCTGTAGGCAAGCCTATGGGGCATTTTCTTGATCAATGTTTAATGGGTCCATGGTGAATGGCAAGTTTTCAATTTTTAATGCAGTAAGTGTAAGTGCAGTACAGAGGCTGTAAGTGAATGAGTGTAACCAACAATCTTGCAGTCATATCTCAATAGAACATTAATATTCCCTACTAGTTTTCAAATATATTAAATGGGTTTTTGTTATCTGAGCTTATTCTATTTTGCTAAGTGACCATGAACTGTTAAATTCGCAACTACTGGGCCATTGGTTCCTGGGGGTTCTGTTAATCTCTTTTCACAAAACGTATCAACTAAACAATACACAACTTTGTTTTACATATGGATTTTTTATTTAAAAGTTGCCACAGAGCTGGAGAGATGGGTCAGTGCTTAAGAACACTCACTGCTCTTGCAGAGGCCTATATTTTTCTCACATGGCAGCTCACAAGTATTGTAACTCCAGTTTCAAGGGACTAAACGCCTTCTTCTGGTGTTGGAGGGCATTGTACACATGTGCTGCATAGCTATACATGCAGAAATTCACACACACACTTAAAATAAAAACCAATCTCTATGGGCTGGAAAGATAGTTCAGCAGTTAAGAAGCATACATGCTGCTCTTGCAGAGGACCTGAGTTCAGCTCCCAGTGGCTCATAACTGCATTTATCTATAATTCCTGGGGCATTCCAACACTTCTGACCTCTGCAGGTACCAGCATTCATGTGCACAGGCCTATGCACATATACATAATTTAAAATAAAATAAATTAAAACTACAGGGTGGCAAACACCTGTAATCCAAACACTTGCGAAGTAGAAGCAGAAAGTTCAGGAGTTGAAGGTCATCACTGACTGAATATCAAGGTCAAGCCACCATGGACTATACAAAACAAGTCTCAAACAAATTCAAAGATGTCTTGTTCAATATATATTGTAGATTTCCTAACACTAAACTCACATCCAAAAACGCTTTAAGTTATGTCCAAAGTTATATGATACACGGTATTCAAAATACATTGTAGCCTTCTTACCATTAAGAATAATTCATAGCACTCAAGCATATGCTTGGGTTTATGTGAACAGCTAAGTCAGGAAATAAATAGTTCACCAAAGATGTGGTAATCAATAACTCCAAGAAGGATACTTGTTTACAGAATAAGAACTAAAAGAAGTTGCTGTGTTTGTCCTCAACTGAGAGAGTTCACATTAGGAAACTCAAATCCTTCAACATTTTCAGCAAACCCATAAAAGGCCATAAAAGCTCTGTAAGAATGGGCTTTTTCAGGTTACAAACAAATTTTATCAAAGGACCGACTTTACATTCAGAATGTACGAAGGATAGGACTTGTAACTTTCATTAACTTCCTACAGGGAAATGAAAGTCTGCTAGGTTTAATAATGAAAAATCTATGCTATAATTTATACTTGAAAATCTGCAGTCTCTGGATTAGTAGTGCTTGAGTCTTCTCTCTACTTCTAACAGGGCATTATTGGAGGTACCCTGCTGACTGAGGTTGCAGTTCTTACCTGGACCGGACAGCCATTATGAGCTTGGCACTAAAGGCAGAACTCCCTCCCCTCGGTGGGATCCCCTGCTCTCTGCCTGACTTCATCTGGAGAGTGCCTTTAGACACAGACTCCCCTAAACACATTTGATATATGGCCTCTCCCTGCTAGCTCTCCCCTCCTTGTGCCTACATGTTAAGTATGTACTGAGTTTCTATTATGAAAGAAGGGTGTTGTTAAATGCAAATTAAGAACCCTTGAAGTTCCAATCAATTATGTACACCTATTCTTGGAGGCCACCACCCACTACCCAAGGGGTATATAACCTTTGTTGTCTGGAATTAAAGTCGAACTAGCCATCAGTTGTTCCCAGGGTATGTGTAACCCTGTATGGTTCTCTCCTGCCATTCCAGGATGCTTCTCATCTCCTGCCCGTTCTGACTTCGTGGGCTGCTGTGTGGCAGCCCCCAGGCAGGAGAAGAACCAATAAGGCATCACTATGCATAAGCACACCCTAGCATAAATAGGTAACACACTGAGCATATGTATCTGTATGTTCAACAAATACTGACTGGTAACCTACCGTTTTCTTCCCAGTTTACGCACTGGGAATATAAACAAAAACATTATTCTTACAGAGCAAATTTATTACAAGGTGAAGGACACACTTGATGTTTAGAGCAGATATTGTTTTAGTTAGGGCAACCAGGAAAGCATTCTTTAAGATGACCAAACCATGCAAACACAAAGGGAACACCATCCACTGAAGGCAAAAGGAAAAGCATGGAAGACCTTAAGATACTGATGTGTTTGTCACACCAAAAATCAAGAAATCCACTGTCCATAGAGAGCAACACAGGATAGAGAAACAGAATAAACTACAGAGATAGCCTGGAGGCAGGGACAACAGGCACTGATAGGGCAAGATTAAGTTTGCTTTAAATCTGTTTAAATGTACTCAGGGAGGCCACAATTCAAGTGTTAAAAGTTATTTTTTGATTACAGAGAAAGACAGAGCAGGAGACTAAGGTGTAAAGATGAGCATTTCTGAGGCTACTGGGATAAGCCAACTGCTGCCAATAGTGGCTTTAACCTGAGTTGTGACAGAGGGTAAAATGCGATCAGATTAAAAGTTACAGAGGTTGACAAGATTTGATAAGACAAATATGGAATAATACAAAAGGGGCATTTAAGGATGACTTGAGCAGCTGCCCTGAACACAAGACAAATGACACTGTCATTTACTAAGTAGAAGAAGAAACACTGAGCAAGACTAATTTGCAGAGGAGAAAGGAATCAGCTTCACATACATCAACCATTTCCATCCAAAGAGACCACTCAGATTCGCTGAGCCTGCTTGTCAGTATTAGTTTAAGGCAATAATTTGACAGCTGCGTACTAGACATTAAGGATGATTTTGTAATATACCCTTGAAATTCAAACATCATTTACACTTTTTTCTATGAAGAAAAACATACTTCAAGATGAAATAACATTCGCTTTTAAGCAAATAATGCAATATAGTTGATAACTTCTAATAATCACATACTTTAAGAACATGAATATATAACATACCCTTTAGAGCAGCAATTCTCAACCTTTGGGTCACGACCCCTTTGGAAGCTGCATATCAGATATTTACATTACAATTCATAACTAGCAAATCAAGTAATTTTATGGTTGGGCCCACCACAACATGAAAAACTATTAAAGGGTCACAGCATTAGGAAGGTTGAGAATCACTGCTTTAAAGCCATTTTGCCATTCACAGAGTTACCGAATACTTCCTACCTGTGAAGTTTCATTTCATTGTCTTGATACAGCTCAGTCATTACTTTCAGTTTCTCCTGAAGTTTCCGATTCTCACTTTCAAACTGTGTGTTTTCTGACTGCAAAGATGCTTGTTCAGACTGGAGATTCTTAATACGCTCTAAAGAAATTTTTGAAAAGTCATAAAAGAACAAAACTAAAGGAATTTCATAAAAATAAAACCTATTAAAGATGGACAAGATTGGACGTGCCCACAGTGATATGGCTGTAGACAATTACTAAAAATATTGGCGAACCAAACTTTCTCCAGCAACAGCAGAAAACCTGTCAGATGTTTTGTTTGCTGAATTGCTTTTCACTATTTTAACACACTACTTTAAATTGGTAATATTATTATTGTAAAGATCTCCAAAACTTTCAACGTTGTAATTCTCACATCTAATACTCAACCAGAGAGGTAACAGCCATTGAAGGAAGGCTATGAGGATGAGAGTTTCAAAGGCAGACCCTTCTGCTCAGCATTCCCTATTTCATTTGCTTAATATCTAATGAAATCGTCACTTTGGTAACACTGAAGTTCTGGCTGCTGGCAAGAGCTGATAATGCACAAAGCCTTGGGTTCAATCACCAGTACCATAAAGTAACACTCAGCCCTGCCGTTTAAGCCAAAATTTTACATGTTATACTTTGAGCTAGCAAATACTCATTTTCCAGGTTAATGAGAGGCTATGTCTCAAACAAAATCAAGACTAGAAAGAATAAAAAACTTTATTTCAACTGCTAAACTACTTATAAGAATGAGCCATAAAAATGTAAAGTACTGGCCACACAAGCATGAGGACCTGAGTTTGGATCCCCAGTACCCACATGAAAGCAGGGTAGCAAAGTAAAGCCTGTAAGTCCTCTTACAGTGCTGGGGAGGCAGAGCAAGATCCCGGGGCTCAGCAGAGAGGGCCCTACCCACTGAGCCATCTCCCCAGCCCACATATTTATTTTAAGAGGGTACTATACAGGCCAGGGACAGTAGTCATGAGTCAATACAGACGCCAACATGTGGGTGGCTAAGACAGAAGCGTCAGGACTTCAAGGCAGCCTGGGGTTACAGAGAAACACTGACTCCAGAAAAAGAGCACTGTACATGATTACCAATAAGGGCAGAGACTAGGGGAGAAGAGAGAGGCAGAAGAAAATGTTTATATAAAAATAAAAATCAATTACTGAAAAATTTTATGACTCATTGAGGAAAGTAAGTTGGATTAAGAACACTATTCACAGACACACATCTCCAATATTACTTGGGGAAAAAAATGAAGAGTGGTGATGAGAGTTGAGGAAGCAATGGGATAACTGGAAAGCTGATCCCTAGTTACACTGACATGTCCTAAGACATACATTAAGATGTGCTACAAGAGGGTGCCCTGAGAACAGTGTTCATTCCCTCATGGACCTTCTATGCTCTTCATACTAATGTTTTTCTCAGGTCTAATAAAAATGCAACTACTATAATCACTGAGTAGAGCAAAGATAATTTTTTTTAGTAATTTCTATATCCAGCGGTTCAATCTTTTTAAACATTTTCATTTTAAAAAGTTTTTGCAATCTACAGATTCAATGCAATCCTCATCAATGTACCAACACAATTCTTTATAAACTCTGAAAGAAAAATTGATCTTTGACAAAGAAGACAAAACCATACAATGGAAAAAAAAATAGTATTTTCAACAAATGGAGCTAGTCTAACTGGATATCTACATGTAGAAAAATGCAAATAGATCCATATTTATCACCCTGCACAAAACTAAAGTCCAAGTGGATCAAAACATAAAACCAGACACATTAAACCTGTTAGAAGAAAAAGTGGGGAAGAGCCTTGAGCTCATTGGCACAGGAGATAACTTCCTGAACAGAACACCAACAGCACAGGCTCTAAGAGCAACAATCAATAAATGGGACCTTATGAAACTGAAAAGCTTCTGTAAAGCAAAGAACACTGTCATCAGAACAAAACAACAGCCTACAGATTAGGAAAGAATCTTCACCAACCCTATATCTGACAGAGGGCTAATATCCAGAATATATAAAGAACTCAAGCAATTAAAACACCAGCAAACCAAATAATCCAATTAAAAAATGGGGTACAGAGCTAAACAGAGAATTCTCAACAAAGGAATATTGAATGGCAGAAAAACATTAAAGAAATGCTCAACATCCTTAGTCATCAGGGAAATGCAAATCAAAACAAATCTTGAGATTCCACCTCACACCCATAAGAATGGCAATGATCAAAAACTCAAAGTGACAACACATGCTGGTGAGGATGCAGAGAAAGGGGAACACTCCTCCACTGCTGGTGGGAGTACAAATTTGTACATCCACTTTGGAAATCAATCTGGTTGCTTCCTCAGACAACTGGGAATAGTGTTTGCTACCTCAAGACCCAGCTATACTACTCCCGGGCATATACCTGAACAACAAGGACATTTGCTCAACTATGTTCATAGCAGTTTTATTTGTAATAACCAGAATCTGGAAACAACCTTGATGTCTCTCAACCAAAGAATGAATACAGAAATTGTTCATCTACACAATGGAATACTACTCAGCTATTAAAAACAAGGAAATCATTAAATTTGCAAGCAAATGGATGGAACTAGAAAAGATCATTCTGAGTGAGATAACCAGATCCAGAAAGACACTTGTTAATAGTAATTTTTTAAAAAGCTGTTAGGCTATATAACACTTATTATTAGCCCTAGATTACCACAGAAGTATTATCTAGCCCACTATCATAAATAAGACACAGACACCTGTTAGATTTTATAATTGCCTTGGGCTGGGCAGATATTCCTACCTACACTGTCTGAATCACTTCACCATCCATTTCCCAGGCCCCTTCCAATGCCATCCTCCTTAACCATCCTATCTTCCATCCATCTTTTATATTTTTTTTATTATTTTTATTATTAGTTACATTTTATTAACTCTGTATCCCAGCTGTATCCTGCTCCCTCATTCCCTCCCAATCCCACCCTCCCTCCCTCAGCTTCTCCCTGCCCCTTTCCAAGTCCACTGCTTAGGGAGGACCTCCTCCCCTTTCATCTGACCCTGTATTATCAGGTATCTTCCGGACTGGCTGCAAAGTCCTCCTCTATGGCCTAGCAGGACTGCTCCTCCCTTAGGGTGTGGGTAGGTCAACGAGCTTGCCATTGAGTTCATGTCAGAAATAGTCCCTGTTCCCCTTACATGGGATAATTTTTTAAGTACTTGCTTTTATTCTTCATCTGAGCCTTTTTCATGTCATTATTGGAGTACTTCCTCCCAGGCCCACGTGGTTTCTTCTCCAGGCTAACCGATCATCGTCTTCTTCTCCCTCTCTTCCTCTCTGTCAGTTTCCCACGATTCTCCTCAAAGGCCTGGGAACCCTAGCCATGCCTACCCCATTCTGCCCTGCCCTGGTATAGGCTGTTTAATCAACCATTCAGGTACGTCTTAGGCAGGTTTATACAAAAAAGAATGAGTGTATGCGGAGGGCAGTAACCATATCTTCAGGGCCAATAATTAGCATTAGACCAACCTCCAACAGACACTTATGATATATACTCACTTATAAGCAGATAATAGCCATATAATACCAGATAACCATACTACAATCCATAGACCTAATAAATCTAAATAACAAGAAGGACCCTAGGAAGGACGCTTAATTTTCACTCAGAAGGATAAACAGAAGAGAACCCAGAAGTGGCTGAAAAGAGGGAATAGGATGGGAGCCTACCATAAATGTCCTCTGGAAGACTGCACCCAACAGGGGATCAACGCAGATGCTAGGACTCTGGGCAGAGCACAGGGAGTCATATGAAAGTGTTGGGGAAAAGAAGGACCTAGAGCAGACAGGAGCTCCGTAAGAACATCAACACAGCCAACAAATCTGAGCCAAGGGGGGACCTGTAGAGACTGATGCACTAACCAAGGACTAGCCAACAAGAGGACCTAGAACTCCTGCTTATATGTAGCTGATAGACAGCTCAGTCTTCATGTGGGTTCCCTAGTAAGGGGAGCAGGGGCTGTCTCTGACAAGGACTGTTAACTGCTCTTTGATCAATTCCCTCTGGTGGGAGTTGGGGGGGATTGCCAGTCCACAGAGGAAGAGGATGCAAGCAGTCCTAATGAGATCTGGTAGGCTGGGGTCAGATGGTAGGGAAGGAGGGCTCCCTCTTTCTGAGAAATACTGGAGGGGAATAGGGGGAAAAAGGGAGGGAGGGTGGGACGGGGAAGAGATGAGGGAAGGGGCTACAATCAGGATGTAAAGTGCATAAATTATGAAAAATAAGGTTAAATTAAAGAAAAAAGTTTTAAAGCCAGGCTCTGTGGCACAAACCTGTAATCCTAGCACTCAGGGAGGCAGAGGCAGGTGGTCTCTGTGAGTTCAAGGTCAGCGTTATCTACAAAGTGACTCCTGGACAATCAAGGCTATACAGAGAAACCATGTCTGGGGTTGGAAGGGCACTTTTGAAATTCAGACAAGGACCCATTTTGTCCCTTTTTTCATCAGATCTCAATGCTGATCTTGGTGGTTTGTAAAGGAAAAAAGTACGCTGAAGCTGGCCTCACAGCAATGTGGTCTAGTACAGAGCATAGGTCCAGATTCAAACACAACTAACTGTCCTTTGTAAGGACAGATAGGATAAGCTGAGAAATAGAGACAGATGTGAGGTTCTGGGCAGCTCTAGCAATAGTTGACTAAATACTTGGGGTATTTCTTTCTTGTCCTCATTAGCGGGGGGGGGGGGGGGATTGTTTAGTTCTGGTTTGTTTGTTTTTGGCTTTATAACCAGTAATGGGGCCCTTGCTGGTGACCCTAGTCTATAATTGGAAACAGGCAGGGAAGATGAGGCAGGAAAAGAAAAGCTCTGTAAGCAGGAATGTTGCTAAAGCTGCAAAATTTACACACATGCAACTGGTTCTGTAAAGCCTGTTCTAGAAAGTAAAAAGGAAAAAAAATGTTTATTAGAAAAAATAAAATAAAAAGCTTCCTATGGTCCTATATTCAAAGTTAACCAGTGCACGTATCTGAATATGTCCATCCATTCTTTTCAGATATAAAATATGAATTTTTCTTTAACAAAATGATATGATTTATACTTTAAACATCCCAAGTACAACTGACAGAATTTCTTTTTCAATATGAACACTATTCACAAAATTTTTAATGTTTTTAATATAAAAAGTATTTTTATAGGCCTAACATTACTCCATATATACTAATAAACTATACATTAAAATAGCAGACCATACTAGTTCTACTACTGAAATCAATTTCACAATTGAAAGACAATAAATTAAAAATTTCAATTAAATACTTGGGGGGGGGTTAAGACAGGTTTCTTTGTATAGCCCTAGATATCCTGGAATAAATTTAATACTTTTTAACAACTAAAACTGTACCAAACACATAACACTGTACAATGTTTTGAATGAAATGGCCCTAATAGGCCTATTGGGAATGGCACTATTAGGAAGTATGGCCTTGTTGGAGTAGGTGTGGTCTTGTTAGAGGAAGTGTGTCACTGGGGTGGTCGTTGAGGTTTCAAATGCTCATTTCACTCTCTTCCTGTTGCCTGCCAATCAAGATGTAGAATTTTTGGCTCCTTCTCTAGCACCCCATTTGCCTGTGAGCTGCCATGCAGGCCATGCTTCCTGCCATGATGACAATGAACTAAACTTCTGAACTATAAGCAAACCACAGTTAAATGCTTTCCTTTTTAAGAGTTGCCATGGTCCTGGGGTCTTTTCACAGCAATCAAACTAAGATACACTGTAATCCACATTCTTACAGGCTTTAAAATTTGTCGTAAGTGTAAGAAAAGTAGAAATGCCTTTACCAATAACATCAAAACTCAAAAGTAAAAGAGATATAGTCAGAGAAGAACCTTACCTGTAAGGTCTTCTTTTGTTTTATCCACTTCAGATAACTGAGTGTAAATTTGGTTTCGCTCTCCTTCTAAGGCTTTTAAAGAAGCGTTTAACTTTAAAGAAGGAATGAAGAAAAAAAAGCAACAATCAGTTACACAACATATACTCACAGCTCCCTAAACACCCACACTGCTCTGTAGTCCTGTTTTCACTCGAGAACGTAAAACCATCAATGCAGCTGTCATCAAACAGCCTTCACACTACATTATCAGGACTTCTTACACAGACTAGCTAAGAACAGGTCGAAGGAATAAAGCAGAAAAAAACAAAGCTGTTATTTACTTCTCAAAATAGAACATGGAGCTATTGGGTAAAAAAAATAATAAAACCAGAAAAAATCCACAATAGAAACTATTAAATAAATAAAATAAACATTTTAAAAGCATTTTTAACTGAAGGAATGAATGTAGAACTTGAACTTTTTTAAATTCTAAAATTATGTGAATTTCTAAAGTTAATATAAAAAGCAGTTAATAAAGAAAATCCTAATATTTCTTGGATAATCTTATATGGAAAAAAAAATAAAACAATCTTTAAATTAGTTACTAAGGACAGATAGATTTAATCATTGCTGTAGGTCCTCCTCATCCTTGTATTTACATAATAATACAAACCTTAGCAGCATAAATCAGCTTCTTCAAAGCTCCCTTTGGCTGATTATCTAAGTGAAAAATAAAACCACAATTACTAGAGACATCCAAATGAATGCATTAGTTCCTCACATAGTCTTACAACACCTCTTCTTGCCACAATAAACAATTTGAAGCTGAGTTAGTGTCCCTTGCCTGCAATCCCTACACTTCAAAGTACTACAAAGCCCCAACAAGAACATCAGCCACAGACTTAGCTATGCTTAGATTCTATGGCATTTCAGCATCCAAAGTATCAGTGAAATCATGGCTCCAAATTAAGTAATAGTAAGCATAAATCCTACTAGAAAACTATTTCTTACATGATTAGGTACAAATGAAAACTATAAATATAACTTCATCATAGTTCCTTTTAGCTATTTTACCAGCAGTCTATCCAAAATGCCTTCCAATCTCATCACCTCACAGCACTGGATTTTCTAGTAAATCTTTATTTACCTCTTCAGAGTTGTAACCTCCTCCTCCTCTGTACTATCTGTCACATGTCTCTCCACTACAACAATCTTAGCAAGTTTTATATTACATGCCATTCTGAGTAACATAAGGAAGTCTCACACTGTCCTACTGATTTCTGCCTAAGATGCAATCCTCACTGTATCTGTTCACTACTCACTTTGCAGACATCTCAATTAGACAATCTGTTCCAGCACTGGGAGCAAAAGAAACCACATTTTCATAACGGTATATTGTAATAACCACCCTATTGTGTTACTGCTGCTGTAAATCTCTTACAGTGGCTATGTAATAAACTTCTAAAGGTACATAAGGACAAAAGGCATAGTACAGAGAGGATTCACTCTGCACTAGATGCAGCTTCAGGCCCCTACTAGACAGGTTGTAAACTATCCTCTGTGGGTACAAGACGAATGGTAATTATAAACAGGTCAGGGAGCCAAGAAAAAGGACATTAAGTTTAAGAATCACCACTGGAACAAATTAGGTCTAACACACATGGGACCTTCCTGCATTATTTTTATTATTATTCTGTAATTTTTACAAATTAAATTTTAACAAGTCAAAGGAATTTATCTGAAAATATATTAAGTGGCAAAATGAACCTTAGTTTTGTGAACACAATAATATAACCAGAAACAGCAGTAACATTTTGTAGCACCCAAGACTGAAGTATTATAATCTGTCTAAAGCAAAAGCAGCATCATGAATTACAGTTACTCTGTCTCCCATATGATTAGGACTAGAGTCAGGCACCAGTACTCTTATAACCCACATTCTAAAGTTGTTGTACAGATGTTAGACAGATGTATGACACATAGGACAAAGGAGAAGGAGGCTACAACTCTAAAGAGATAAGAAGGACTTACTGGACAATCTAGTTCTGTAAGGTGGTAAGAGTGGACACATTTCAGGCAGCTGGACAGGATTTGCCAAGTACAAGTATACAAGGAGCACAGCACACATGAGCAATGACAAGGAAGCCAGTCACCATACCTAAGTGAACATTATTTCCTAGGTCACTCTTCACTTCCAAGTCCAGATTGTCATCATCTGCTATGTCTTCTCCAAGCACAGCAGCCCAATCTTTCATCTTTAGCAGGCTCTCGATCAGAGTCTGAACAGTGAACAAAAGGGAAAACAAAAAGAGAAGGAAATAACTTTGCTAACAGTTTTACAACTTAGAAATGTAGAGTAGTTTAAAACTCAATCCAGGCCATTGAGGGGGCTTGGCAGGTAAAGGCATCTGCCCCTAAGCCTGACAACCTGAGTTTGAAACCCAGGACCCACAGGGTAGAAGAAGAGAAGTGACTTCCAAAAACTATCCTCTCAATTCTGCAGACATGGTATACACATACATACACAAATAAAATTTAAAATGTAACAGAAAAAAATTTAAAAATCAATCCACATAAATAAGTCCTCACATGCTCTAATTTTCTAACTACCATTAAGATATATAAATTGTTTTGTTTTTTTTTTAACTACAACATTTATTGACTATTATATCTTAAAAAATTAAAAAAAACAAAACTTGTCAGGCATGGTACTACATCTTTAATATCAGCACTCAGAAGGCAGATCTCTGTGAGTTTGGGGTCCATACTGGTCTAGAATGAGTTCTGGTCAGGCAGGGCTACATAGTGACTTTGTATCAGAGAGACAGAGAGGAGAGACCTCTCTTTGTATCAGAGAGAGAAAGGGGGAGGGAGGA
The DNA here is from genome assembly GCF_907164565.1 of Psammomys obesus. Taxonomy (NCBI): domain Eukaryota; kingdom Metazoa; phylum Chordata; class Mammalia; order Rodentia; family Muridae; genus Psammomys; species Psammomys obesus. The sequence goes on from NW_026596166.1 coordinate 22,354,078, forward strand.
GAGAGAGGAAAGAGAGAAAAAAAGAGAGGAGAGGAGAGAGAGAGCTGCAAGAGCATGAGGCAGTATCTTCTCTATGGCACTCTAGCTTAGTTCCCAGGGACAGGACCTCTCATAGAACTGGAACTCCATTACTTCAAAATCTGACAACTCAACAAGCTCTGGGATCCACTGCCTCTGTCCACAGTGCTGGCTTACAGGCATTCATAGCCATGCTCATCTTTTTTTTTTTTTTTTTTTTTTTTTGGTACGTTCCAGCCTTTATGTGCACATTGGGCCATGATATGAACTCGTGGGGGATGGGGACTGGACACGTTTGCACACTCGCGTGCTCCGGCCTCCGCTTACATGTCAGGCCATGAACTCGTAGGGGGTGGGCTCCAGCAACTCGGGCTCCTTCCCCTTGGTCCTCACGAAGTGCGCGTCCCAGGTGGGCAAGGTCTGCCACTTGAGCTGCACCCACGTGCCCTTCTCGCGCTTTCACGGCTCATTCTCCTTCACGCCCCTGGAAGCTGTCGCAGCTCTTGGGAGTTTTTCACGTGCTTGATGCATACACTGTTGTGCTTGGCCAGGATCTTGCCCTTGACCTGATGCCCACTGCGTGCTGCGTCACGTCGTATATGCGCCCCATCTTATGGTGGTTGCACTTATGCAGCGTGTCCTTCTGCACTGTACCCATTCCCTTGATGTCCACGATGTCGTCCTCTTGTAGGTGGCCAGTGGGACAACACCGTGCTTGCAGAAAGGCCACGAGAACATGTAGTGCATGCTGCGCCTCTTCCCCTTGGTGTTCGTCATGGTGGCTCATGGAGAACACGTATTCGACTCCTCTGGGGTTCACGCTCCTGCAAGATGGCGGCCGCAGCAGCGGAAAGCCCATGCTCATCTTTTAAATAGGTGCTTATAATTCAAATGCAGGTCCTCATGTTTGCACAGCAAGTACATCTGAGAGATTTCCCCAGCCCCTAAAATATTTCTTCATGTCTTACATGTCTTCAGTTGGGCTGAAGAGACAACTAGGCAGCCAAGAACTCTACTCTTCTAAAGTATCTCAGATCACTTCCCAGCACCCATATCACAAAAGCATGTAATGCTAGCTCCAGAGGATCCAATGCCCAATTCTAGCCTCTGTGAGCATCCAGACACATGACATCTGCATATGTGGCACTCACACATAAATATAGAAAAATTTTTAAATGACCACTCTTTTTTTTTTTTTTTTAAAGAGTGTTCATTAACATGTGGGGGTAAAAGCTGTGTGGTACTAACACAAGATTTATAAAAACAAGATCACAGACCTCTTTGGGTACTGCACTCGCACGCACATACCTACACACAGGCACATACAAATATATAAACAACTAAAAAGAAGCAAATATCTCTGGCTAGAGAAATGGCTCAGCAGTTAAGGGCAGATATTATTCTTGCAGAAGGTCTAAATTCAATTCCTAGCACCCATAACTGGTGTTCACAACTATCTGCAACCTCAGCTCCAGGGAATCCAATACCTCTGCTCTCTAGGACACTGAAACTTACTTGCACATTCCCAGGAAAAGATACCAACATAATGCAAACTAAGCCATAGATTCTTGATTTTATTCAACTAAATAACTAGCTGAAGAGTTCCACTGAGAAACAGAAAAAACACATTGTAAAGAAATTTCAATAGAGCACTGGAAGTTCTCCAACAGAAATTTTGTTTGCTTAGTTTTGTTTTTTGATACAGTCTTACCTTGGCTGGACTGTACCTCACAGAAAACTGCCTGCCTCTACCTCTGCCTCCCCAGTATTGGGGTTAAAAGTGTGCACCAGCATGCCTGGCTCAGCAGTGCTTTTCTAATCTGATGTAAGGACATTTCCTAGTAACACAGGTCACATAGCTTTTGAGCCTACTGGCCAAGATTGGTTGTGACACTAAAGTAACAAAGCGACTACATACCATGCATTGCTCTGGAAGGTCCACCAAAAGCTACCTGCCAATCTCTTTTCTTTCTTCGAGGTTTCTGTCTCAAATAAAATGCCCTCCACCTCTGAGCGGTGCTGAGGGTTCAGATCCCATTCCTGTTCTATTTAGAAAGAACCCTAAGCTCCTTAAGTAGAGTAAGCTTAGAGGGAGGAAAGTACGGACACCCTCAGCATCCACAAGGCACTGTTACAGGATGCCTGCCTCGCCCACTGCCCCGGATGTTCAAGTCCCCATCCATACACTAAAAGTATTTGCATATAACCTACATGTATCTTCCTGTATACATGAAATCACTTAGATTACTTATAATACTAATGTAATACAGATGCTACATACAGCTGCTATACTGTATAATGTAGGGAACAACAGGGAAAAGTCTGCACATGCACAGTACAGATGTGATTTTTTTCTTTCATTTATTATTAAATAATAAACAAATGGTAATATGTCTGTGTATCAATTATGCATGGGCAAGCACATGAAGGTCGGAGAACAACTTTGAAGTCAACTGGTTTTCTACCTTCACTTTTTTTTAAACAAATATAATTTATTTTCTACTTTCACTTTTTTTAAACAAATGCCTGTGCACCAGAAGGGGGCACCAGATCTCACTACAGACGGTTGTGAGCCACCATTTGGTTGCTGGCAATTGAACTCAGGACTTTTTGAAGAACAGCCAGTGTTCTTAACCTTTGAGCCATCTCGACAGCCCTCTACTTTCACTTTTATATGGTCTGGGGATGAAGCTCAGGTCATATGGTTTATGGGGCCTGTACTTTCATAGAAGGTTCATGAGGCTGACTGAACCAACTTATGAGCCTAGAGTTTTTAGTTGCACCATCCTGTGACTGGTTGAATTCAGTTAGAAAAGAGAGACACAATGAGTCAACTGTGTGCTACGGCACACACAAGGTCAAAGGACAGTTTATGAGAGTTCACTCTTCCCACAGTGTGGGCCCTAAGGGTAAAATGAGCTCAGGCTGTCAGAACTGTACAGGAAGTGCTTCTGCCCACCAAGTGCTCTCAATGGCCTATGTACTGTTAACCATTTTATTCCTTCAATTAGAGCCAAGTTCCAATTGGTGTATGTGTGTACCTGTTCATATGTACAGGTGCAGGTACACAGCCAAAACAAACTTACAGAGGTCAGAGGACAACCTTTCCTTTCCACCTTGTTTGAAACAGGGTCTCTCTACTCCTGGCCCTCAAGCTTCTGAGAGCACCTAGACTCTGCCTCCATCTCTACTACAGAGCGCAGGCACTGGATACTGTGCTACTGTATAGCTTTTACCTGGGTTCTGGGTCTGAACTCACATCATCAGGTTCATGAAATGCATGCTTTTATCCAGTAAGCCACCTCCCCAGCCCAAACTTCAATTCATCCCCACCCCGAGACAGAGCTTCTCTGCCTTTGTTATCCTGGACTTGCTTTATAGACCAGGCTGGACTCAAACTCACAGAGATCCCCCTGCCTCTGCCTTCCCAAGTGCTGAAATTACAGGCATATACCACCACGCCTGCCTGAGTTTCAATTTTTAAAAAAGTTTTTATATTGATGAAAGTAACACCAACTAGTAGAGTTACTAAGAATATTCAGTTAATACATATAAACTATAAACTCAGTTTTTCAAGCTCTTTTCAACATCTTCTTAGCAGTAGCACATGTCAGCATCTTAAAGACCATTATTTTCTTCTTTATTAATAAATATCAGGCTAAATTATTGAAGGGACAAAGACTTAGTGTATTGACATATATGTTACAAATATATGCATCTTCAAGAAGCACTTGAAATGTGATAAAAGACACAACAGCAGTAAAAGCTGTTAAAGCATTTAAGTTTCCAAGTAAGTATAAATTGTAACCAACTAGACACTAAAACCAAAGAGCCATTACCTTGATCTGATTTTCCTTATCATTTAGAAGTTGTTCCACCTGTACTTTGGATTCTTCAAATGTTACTTTCTGTTTCTCGAGTTCATTCACTTGTTCTTTCATTACTTCGGCTTTCTGTAAAAGCTGATATAAAAATAAAAAAAGATGTGAAAGTCAACACAATGTTTAGATCCATTTATTTAAATACTTAGATGAATCATTAAAAGGTACTAAAAAGGTAGGTCTACTTTAAAAAGGAGGCCAGATGTGGCTCCCATTTATAAAGAACTTTTTTTTTTTAAATAATTTGTTTAATTTTATTTTATGTGCATTAGTGCAAAGTTGTCAGATCCCTTGGAGTGACAGACAGTTGTGAGCTGTCATGTGGGTGCTGGGAATTGAACCTCAGTCCTTTGGAAGAGCAAACAGTGCTCTTAACCATCTGAGCCATCTCTCCAGCCCCTATAAAGAACTTTTTTGTCTGTCTGTTTTTGTTTATCAAAACAGGGTTTCCCTGTGTGGTTCTGGCTCTCCTGGAACTCAGAGATCCTTCTGACTTCCAAGTGCTGAAATTAAAGGTGTGTTCCACCAGCACTTGGCTACAAAGAACTTTCAAAACAGAAGAATGTAAAATATCAAATATTCAACTGATATCCAAAGTTAATTTTTATCAAATATAAGGTATATGACCATACTTATCTGTTAAATCCAGCCAATTCTTTCTATTGTTGTATCCCATAGAACATGGCACACCTCTGTTACCCTAATGGTATTTTTTTAGTGACCACGCAGTTTTGTACTGAAGATAGGTAACCCTTAAGAATACTATTAATTTAGAACAGATATTCTGCAGATAATCCCAGCCTGAACTGCACTGTGAGTTCCAGTCTAACCTGGGGCTACATGATAAGATTTTGAAGTGTGTGTGTGTAGGAGGAGAAGGGAACTTTGATTATAGCATGGGAAATTTGCAATAGGCATCACCACCATGTTCTCTGAAATCTAAGATGGCAGAAAAAAGATGTAAAAGGAAAAGGCATCAACACGAAAAGGAAAAAAAGAAATGAAGAAAACTAGAGAAATAGAAAGAAGGAAGAGACAAAGTTGTGATAAAAGACTCCACAGACTTAGAAGAAACCTAAGCCAGATGGAAAAGTAGAAAATAAAACAATTTGACACAACCTCAAAAGCCTCATGATTTGAAGGCACTACTAACAAGAGGATGAGTAGAAACTAAAAGAGGAGAACTGGGGCACTGGAAAGACAGCTGAGCAGGTAAAAGCACGCACTGTTCTTATACAGAATCCACACTCAGTTCCCAGCACCCACATTGGGCACCTCACAGGTGCCTATTACTCCAAGAGATCTAATGTCCTCTTCTGGCCTCCATATATGTACATATTTGCACACATATGCACATACCAACACACAGAAATGGTCCTGTTTTCTCTCCTTCCTTCCTCTCTCCCTCCCTGCTTCTGTCTTCTCCCAGAACATGAATATACACATCTTCTCATTTTCTGCCATTACCTCCCCCCTCCTACTCTCTTCTCCTCCCTCCCTCCGGTCTTTCGAGACAGATTCTCTCTGTGTAGCCGTGACTGTCCTGGATCTCGCTCTACAGATCAGGCTGGCCTCAAACTCACAGAGATCCACCTGCCTCTGCCTCCTGAGTGCTGGGACTAAAGGCATGTGTAACCACCTCCTGGTTCTTTTTGTAAAGATTTATTTATTATATTTACCATGTTCTGTCTGCATGTACACCTTCAACCAGAAGAGGGCCCCAGATCTCATTATAGGTGGTTGTGAGCCCACATGTGGTTTCTGGGAATTGAAAGGACCTCTGAAGAGCAGCCAGTGCTCTTTAATCTCTGAGCCATCTCTCCAGCTGCCATTCATCTCTTACCTTTGTTTCTTTTACACAAACACACACACACACACAAAGTCAAAAATAGTTATTCTTTTGAAATATGGAACCTGAGACTCTAGGATACCTCCACTAGATGGGAAAGTAAGAGTAACACATAGGAAATATAAGAGCTGAGATAAAAGCTGACTTGCTGAGCAGTGAGACACCAGTTCTCCTGACCTCACTGAGCTACAAGACTGAAAGAAAAGACTACCATCCCACAAATGGAAACTGGAACAGAATCACTTCTATGAAAACAATCTTCAGATACCAGCGACTAGGGAGCCTCACAGTAACACCATAGCTATAGCATAACACAGAAAAACTCATAAAGGACACACCTAAACTTCTCCATTGGATTTGGACTGCTTCATAATTAATTAAGTAGTCAGCCATGAATCCCCAAATATGAACCTTTTAGGATAGACAGAAAATAAATACAAGAAATAAGACAACATAATGAAGTGAAAAGCACTTGAAAAAAAAATTTCAATATCCTCACAATGAAACAGGAGAAAAGCATAAAAAACCCAAAAATAATTAAATTAAGCCAGGTAGTGGTGGCACACACCTTTATTCACAGCACTTGGGAAGCAGAGACAGGAAGCTCTCTATGAGTTTAAAGCCAGCCTGGTGTACACAGGGAATTCCAGGATAGCAAGAGCTACATAGAGAAACACTATCTCGAAACACAAACAAACAAAACAACAACAATAATAAAATTATCAAAGAGCTGGACATGATGGTTCATACCTATAATCTCAATGTTCAGAGGTGAAGGCAGGAAAATCATGACTTTGAGGCACCCTGAACTACCTAATGAAATGTCATCTCTAAATAAATAAATTTTATTTTAAAAGGAAATGAGATTAGAAAATATAACTTAGTATCAGTTTGCTTAGCACAGAGCCCGAGATTCAACTATAAGTACAAAGAAAGAGGGGGGAGAAAGAGGATGAGAAGAAAAGAAAAGGAAAGAGGAGAAAGAGAAAGGAAAAAAAGAGAAAGAGAAGTAGAGAAGGGAGGGAGAAAAGAAGGGTCTTAACAGTAAGACCCTACTGCTGAAGAAACCATATACGTGAGCCAACATGTTGGAATCTAGCTGGTACTCAGTGGAAATTTTATTCCTATTGGCTAACTTCAATAGTGTTGAAAGGTGCTATGCATACTACCAGAAGAAAAAAGTAATCATCAATCTCAGCCCCTGTAAACCATGCAAGCTACAATAACAACCTGCTTGGCAAGATATACCTATGGTACAGTAGTGGCATAAATGCTGTAAGAGTAAACAACCACTTTTTAATTGGATTTAAGGCCAGCTCAACAAGAAAGAACCTAGTCCAGCATGGTGACACACATCTTTTATCTCAGCACTCAGGAGGTAGAGGCAGATGGAATTCTGTGAATTTAAGGCAAGCTACATAGAGACTCTGTCTCAGAAAGAAAGAAAGAAGGAAGGAAGGAAGGAAGGAAGGAAGGAAGGAAGGAAGGAAGGAAGGAAGGAAGGAAGGAAGGAAGGAAGGAAGGAAGAAAACAAAACAAAATTAAAAAGTAATCCATACCTGATACTTTCAAGAAGACCAAAAGACCCTGTGCTGGTAAGAACCTACTATTATTACTCTGCTAAAATGGCATAGCAATAAAAGGACTCCTCACAACTTACTCCTTGCTATACTCACACATCAATGATTGCTCAACTCTTGTCAAGGAGAGTTCTTCTCACAGTAGATGGCAATAAATAACACAGACCCACAACTAGTCAACATGCAGAGAATAAGAGATGTTGGAGTGTTCAATCCTAAATGAGATGCCTATATCACATCCTTCCCCTCAAGGCTCTGGAATCTATGCAGAAGAGGGCATGGAAAAATCCAAAGGTGGTAAATAACTTCAAGAAAACAGTTTTCCAGCCACAACCAAAAGAGTAGTAGACATATGAACTCATAGCAACTATTACAGCACATACAAAACATGTACAAGCTCAAGCCAGACAAAATCCCAGGACAGAGGAAGGGAGGAAAGCAGGAAGTCCTATGCATAGCTGAGGAGCTAGTGGCAACTGATTGCTACTGGCAGAGAGGAAGTCAGTTTTCTTCAATGGTGTGAGACCTGGTATACTGACCACACTTCAGGATAGGCCCTAGGCCCAGGAGTAAGTTGGCTAACACAAACCAGACTTAAAGAGTGCAAGAGCGAGGAAGAAAAGAAGTTGGGTGGGTAGGGAGGGTGGGAGCCTCTGGAAGGAGCTAGGGGAGGGAATTGAGTATGATCAAAAGACAGTGTATGAAATTCTCAAAGAATGAATAAAAACATTATAAAAATAATACACATTCTCAAACAGTCATATAAATTATCCAAATAAATGGGCTAGGAAGAAGTTTAGTCAGTAAAGTACTTCCCACGAAGACCTGAATTTGGCACACATATAAAAAGTCAGATGTAAACTGGGCAGTGGTGGTGCATGCCTTTGACCCCAGCAATTGGGAGGCAGAGGCAGGAGGATCTCTGAGCCTGGTCTATAGAGTTCCAGGACAGCAAGGGCTAGTACACATAGAAACCCTGTCTCCAACACCTCCCACCCCAAGAAAAAGAAAAAAAGATATTAACAGTTTGTGAACAAAAAAAGAGCAGGAGCAAAAAAGGTCCCATGGTCTACACAGCATTTGAGTCTCAAAACCCAAAGTAGAAAATGAAGACAATGTGGCAATGTCAAAATTTTATAAAAAAGAAAAAGCAGCACAAATGAGCATCTGTCAAAATATCAGAAATGTGACAGACAACCAGGAGCTGGAGCAGCTGCTCAGTGGTTAAGACCATGCACTGTTCTCCAAGAGGTCCTGAGCTTAGTTCACACAACCGCTTATAACGCTGAGGTTGCGTAGCTGAAAATGTCGTCTTTCACTTTTAAAAATTATTAAATTTATTATTATTTTAGTGACATTGTATGTGTCTGTCTCTGTGTGCATGTGTGGTCATGATTAAGGTGCCCTCGGAGGCCAGGAAACAGTGTTGGGTCCTCTAGAAGAGCTGCTAGAGACTACAAACCTGTTTTTGGCTTTCCTGAAGTTCAGAGTTTTCATTCAAGGCATCTTTTGTTACTCCCTTAAGTCGCTCTTCATTCATTTCAAATATTTTGAAGGTTGTTTTGGTCTAAGCAGACAAATGCACAGTTTATAACAATTCAACAGAATACCTCATGTTTATATATACTCCAGAGAACACAATTCAAACAAAGGTCAGAACATGGCACTATTAGTAACAGAGGCAGAATGACACAGCAATCAAAGGCTGGCTGAGATCCAGAACCCAGCCCTAGCCCTACCACTCATTTGCCATGTAAACTTGGGCAAATTATGCAACCTTCCGTGTACTGTGCAGACAATTCTGTTAACTACTGAAGTAGAAAAGATAGAAAAGACCAATTACTAGATGCTGCTTTGTTGGTTTTTTTAGTAACTTACTTACAGCATTGCTTCAGAATAGCCGAAACAATGGTCGTTGCCCTTAAAAACCAACTGACAAAGTCTTGCTTACCTGCCTACCCAACCCTGTGGTTTTAGAATACAAACTGAAGTCGGCATCAAAGCCTTTCAGGAGCTGTCCTGGCTTCTGGTGACAGCTCCTCTCTTCCATGCTCAGAGGTGTGGGAGTGCTCATTCCAGAGAAATTCCCACAACACTACTTACTCTCTGTCTCTTGTCCTAAACTCTACACTGCAGGAGGCAATCTGTGTTTACTACTGTCACATGCTGCACCACTGCATGAGTGCGCAGATATGGCCATACTGCAAACCTACCCAGCGAAAAATCAATCTCACACAAGTAACTCCAATATAAAAAAATGCATTCCCTATTTACATATATATATACATATATATATATATACATATATATACACATATATATATATATATCAAATACTAATGTAATATTTAATTGCCTAATGTGACAGGGTTTTTGTTGTTGTTTTTTCAGTTTTTCAAGACAGGGTTTCTCTGTGTAGCCCTGGTTGTACTGGAACTTCCTTTATAGATGAGGCTGGCCTTGAACTCAGAGCTCTGCCTGCCTCTGCCTTCTAAGTGCTGTGATTAAGGATGTGCACCACCACAGCCGGGCATAATAGATTTTTGTTTTGGTTTTTTTCAAGACAAGGTTTCTCTGTAGCCTTGGCTGTCCTGGACTCCCTTTGTAGACCAGGCTGGCCTCAGATTCAAAGAAACCCACCTGCCTCTGCCTCCCTGAGTGCTGGGATTCCTGGTTATCAACTTAACTATATCTGGAATTAACTAAAACCCAAGCAACCTGGATACACCTGTGAGGGATTTTTCTTAATTAAATAACTTGAAATGGGAAGACCCACCTTTAATATAGATCTTAGATCACCTTTAATCAGGATCTTTTGAGATAGGAATATTAATCCATTAATCTGGGCCACACCTTCTAGTGGCAACCTATATAAAGGACATGGAAGAAGAAAGCTTTTGCTCTTTGCCTGCTTGCCCTCACTCTCACTGGCAAGTTCATTCCTTCACTGGCGTTGGAGCCTAGTTCTTTGGGATTCTGGTGTATACTGAAGACCAGGTGAGATATCCAGTCTCATAAACTAAACAACTACTGGATTCTTGGATGTTTCTGTTGGTTGGCTACCATTATTGTTGGGCTAGCTGGACCCTTATAAATGTCCTTTAGATAGCTAGCTAGATAGATAGGTAGATAGTCAGCATATTAGTTCTGTTCCTCTAGAGAATCTAGTAAAAAAAATAAAATGAAAATGTAAACATTTTTCAAATTACTAATTAAAGTAATTCAACTTACTTCAGCTACCTGTGCTTTGAGAGATTTTGATTCATCTTCTAAGGACTGAATCCTTTTTGAAATATCAGCCATCTGGAAAAACAGTGCTGGTCAATAAGTATTAATAATCCCATTAGCTTCAAGAAAACATGTATTTGTTATGTACACTATTAAGTTAGTATCAATAAAAGTTAGTGCTCACATAACGATGCCTTGTCAGTGTGCTTACCATCTGCTCAAAACAATCTAACAAATAATGTAACAACAGTACATCTTCTCAGCTTCAAGGTATCACAGTACTTTTCAGGTCCAAGAGGAGCCCACTGATGTCATATTTTATATAACTTCACACACACCAAGATTTTCCTTATGCCAGAATTTTTATAATGTTCTTAACATATTACATTTTCAAAAATACCTAAGTATATGATTATTCATATGTTATTTCCATAGCAAATATGGAAAATTTCTGTGTAAATACGTAAGACAGACAAATGTAGGGGTGTACACTTGTAATCCCAAAACTTGGAAGGGAGAGAAAGAAAAATCATGAGTTTGAGGCCAGCCTGAGTTACACAGTTATACAGACTGGGCTATATTCTAAGACCCTATTCTCAACAAGTGAAAACAAGAAAAAAGGAATATGCAAACAAAAAAACAAAACAAAACATACAAACAAACAAAAGACCCATGGTAACATCTTAAAAGTGAAAAGATTAAATCTGGAAAATTTTTTACCTCCATGGCCTTCTATATCTATTTTTCACATGCATGATTTTGTTCTTTTTAACAAGTTTTTGTTTTATTTTGCTTTGATTAGATTTATTATTTGGTTTGTTTTTTAGATTTATTAGTTGGTTTGAGGGTTTTATTTATTTATTTTTGTTTACTTACATTTTTAAAGACAGTGTCTCCTCTCTCTATGCAGCCTAGGCTAGCTTAGAATGCCTGCCTCCTCCTAAATGCTAAGATTATAGCCTTATGCCACTATGACTGGCTTGTATGTAATATTTTAATCAATATCATATAGATGTATAAAATTTAATAACTTCCTTTTCATAATTCTCTTGGACTACAAGACTTACCAACTCATCTTGTTCAGAATGTTTAGCTCTCTCTTCTTCTAAGCTCTTCTCTAGGAGGGTAATTTCTTCTTCAAGTTTAGATCTGGATCTTTCTAGATTTTCGTAGGTTGCCTAAAACAGAAAGCCAATGTTAACAGCCAGACATAAGAACTTTTAGTTAGAGTAAAAACCAGATGAGTATAATCAAACAAGTTTAGGAACATTTTACATATTTGTTCATTTCTCTGATATTAAGATGCCAACAGGTCTAGCAGTTGTCAGCAACTTCTATAAAGAGCATAAGCATTTCAGGGTCCCATCAGCTAACCATGAGAAACCAGGAGCTCACTAAAGGAATTAATACAGTTGCTTCCTAATAAAACTATTACTTAAAAAAACAGGTAGAAAATCTGCACAGGTAGAAAATCTAGCTTGTCAATCTAGTTCTAAAGCATGTTAAAAAGCATGTTATGGAGGGAAATGACAAGTTTGATATAATATAAAAGTACAATGAATTTAAAAATCAAGACTGTGGAAGGGAGGGTGGGATTAGGAAGGAATAAGGGAGCAGGATACAGCTGGGATACAGAGTTAATAAAATGTAACTAATAATAAAAAATAAAATTAAATTAAAAAAATTAAGATTGTATCAGATTTCCCATTGAATGACATATTTTCTATAATCTTTTTAATTTAAAATGATTATTAGATTGGTTTTTAAATACTATAGTTAACATACCTCTGGTATTTGTGATCCTTCAACAAACTTGTTAAAAAGAACAAAATCAAAATGTGTTAAAATAGTTTAAGAGTGTTTACCTACAATCTCCCCAAATTTGACTATTTTCATTATAAGACTTTTGACATGAATCAAGATTACTCTATGATTTAATTTTTATCTGCAATGTCAACTATCAAACTTTGTAAAACTTGTATTATATTATAGTTCGTATCCAATTACAATTACTCCTCATACAAATTAGTAAAATTAACAGAAAAATTTCTAAAATATTTAATTTGGCCAAAGCTCAATTCATCTGACTTGTAATTCACATAAATCCATTGGCATAAGAACAAATGGTGTTTACATTACCTGTAACACCAACCTTAAATAAATGTTTGTCTTTGTTATCCAGTAACAACTTTTCTGTTAGCTTCTAAAACTATTTACATGTTTTGGGTTTTGGCTGTTTTGTTGTTGTTGCTAGTGTTTTGTTTGTTTGTTGTTTTTTTTGAGATAGACTCTGCAAGCTTCCAGTATCAGCCTCCCAAGTGCCATAGGGGTAGGCATGCCCCACACCTGCCTAAATTCCTTTCATTTGGGAAACTAATACATTCCCATTTTGTTAGTGCTTATCACAGAGGCTCACCAAAGAACACAAAGCAACAGAAGATTCTTGAGGATATTCATAGGCAACAAACAAAGAAAAAAATTAAGTAATTTACTTGGAGTCTATAACTTCTTGGGGATTCTAAATCACAACACACATACTTTCTACTGAGGACAGACAATGACAGAATTGCCACACTGGACTCAATACATAAGCCAAAGTACAATGTCTGTTTTCCATTTTGTCACCAGCCAAGCAGGCTGCTTCTACTCTATGGGGTCACTACTCACTCTTTACACCACTTCCATCTGTAAACAGTACCAAGGCACCCATCACATCCTAATCTGTCTGCTAAGTTGAAAATTATCAGAGAGTTAGCTTTGTAACTCTCCTAAATTACCCAGTCAGTAACATCATGTAAGTGATTGAAAACTGGCCATGATGGTGTATTTTTAACACAGAACTCAGGAAATGGTCTGTACACAGGGATTAAACATTTACCAGCATGCTCTATTTACAAAGTAAGCCTCTGGTTGAATTCTAGTTAATGCCTACTGTCACGGGATGAAAAAGGTAATATGGTCCACAACTTACATAATTTATTGTCTCCTGATATGCCTAAATTTGTGAAAGAGTCCTCTGTCTTCTTGGCTCAAATTGACTTGTTTTTAAATGTTTTATGCTACCTACAATGTTGTTTCCTCCAATTTTTTTCTGGAAGCTTTAAGATCCTGATGATGTTTCATATTTTTCTGAAATAATTATTTTTAAGAAGATAACATATTTTAAAGTCTGCTTTTTAATAAGAATCTTTTCCCTAGCTTTTAAATCATTTTTTTTTTTTTTACCTCCAAACTTTGTGCTTCTGTGGACTCCTTCTCAAAGCTGGCCTCCTTTAACGATGACTCTAAGCCTTCATACTGAATGAAACAAGGTAACACATAAGTAAAAACTACAAATTTTATCCCAATTGTATCTAAATAGATATCTACAAAGCAAACAGCATCCATTTTCACATACTTGGACTTTCTGAGCTTGGTTTTGCAATCTAACCACAAAGCAAAGCCATAACTCCCAACAAGTCAAACCCTTCAGCTTGGGCAACACATGGCCCACTTGTGACTAGCAAAGTTGTCCAAGTCTGGCTGGGGGTAAAAACTCTAACAGCAAGAGTGTACTAAAGAGCATCCAAAGATGGGAGTTGTCTGTCATCCCCTGAGCAAGTAAACAGCTTCTCCAGCCTTTCCAACAGAGCGATGGGTAGTAACTGGCCATCAGACATTTATATCATATGACAAATAAGGTAAGTAAGATAAAATCTTTAAGAGAGATAATAATCAAGGAATGAAAACTTAAGAGTAATAAAATATAAGACACCACAACATTAATTTGATTAAGCTAAGAACTGCGTTGTTTCATGCTTCCTGATAAACAGCTAGATCACACACCGAAAGTTAGAATCGGTCTGAAGGCTTCAGAAAACTAAACAGAATGGGAGAAGACAGACCAGCAGGAAGGCAAGCCCAGTGGTTCACATTTCTTTTTCCTTATAAAAGAAACTCACATAAACAGGAAACTAGGATTTCAGGAGAATCAGAAACCACAAGAAACAATGCATATACTTCAGGACCTGTTAAGTGGGATCAACTTTAGGACAGGATCCTCTGCTTGCCTGAGTATTTCAAAAGTATCATTGTGGTAATCAAGAAAGACAAAGACACCACAAGAAAAAGAAAACAGGTGAATGTGTCTGGTAACAACTGCAAAATTCTAAGTCCATTTCTAGCAAATGGAACTTAGCACTAATCTCACAAAGACTGCATGCGTAATCATGTGGGCTTTATCTCAGCACTGAGGCTAAACACAGTCAGTTTGACCCATCACTCCACCAGACCACATGAGCATATAGGACAAGCACACAGATCAACAGGGAGCCTGAACAAAACTCAGCATCCTTTCCTGACCAAGACTTGTATAAGAGGAAAGTCCCTCGTCTTGATAAAGGTCATTTATGAAAATACAGCCAACAGGATTAATGGGGAGGAACTGAAAGCAGGGCAAAGGTACCCGCTCCAACAAGAGCTGGAAGTCCTACTGAGAGCAGTCAGAGAAGAGATTCCAAATGTAACCAGACCAAAAATGTGCAGACAGCACGTGAGATAACTATCTTGGTTATCAACTTAACCACATCCTTTAATCAACTAAAACCCAAGCAGCCAGGCATCCCTTGATCTTGACTGGACCATGTGAGGTGCTAAATCCATCCTAAATGTGGACCACACCTTCTGGTGGCAGTCCATATAAAAAAACATGGAAAAAGGAAGCTTTTGCTTTTTGCCTACTTGTCCTCACTGGCAAGTTCATCTATCCTGCTGCTGAGACATTCCTTGCTAGTATTAGAACCTACTTCTTTGGGATTCCAAGGTATGCGGAAGACTGAGACATCTGGCCTCGAAGACTGAACAACTATCAAATTCTGGGCTTTTCTGTTGGGAGACAGCCATTGTTGTACTAGCAAGACCACAGCCTGATAGCCATTCTAAGAAATTCCCTTTATATATATATATATATATATATATATAAAGGGAATATATATATATATTTTTTTTTATTAATTCTGTTCCTCTAGAGCTAATTAACATGACATGTTATATGTAGAGAAACTCCTAAGCCTGCCTCCAAAACTACAAGGCCAACAAATGAATTCTATAAAGCAGCATGATAGTCCATGACAAATAATAAACAAGCTGAAAAGATACCAACAGCCTGATTTTCAGTGGTAATTTACAAGTGGTGTTTGAGAGACCAGGAGTCAGAGTAGAAGAAAGTCAGGATGTAATACCACAGAGAAACAGCTACAGAAAGGAAAAATAGGACTATTTGGGATTTCCTGCACAAGCACACCCAGTCACAACTGGGCAGCAAGAACCGACCGAATCGTGCCCAGTAAGGACTCCAAGCACACATTCAAATCCAAGTTTGGAAAATGAACCACAACACTCAAAATGGGGACAGGGAATCCGATCCAGAGCCTTCCAATGCACACTATTCTCCCTCCATGCCACAGCAGGGCTCAGACCTGGGACAGACTATTGGAAGTACTAGCTTAGAGGCTGTATACACCAGAAGAGACCAGCTCAGAAAATTATGTTTATGAAAGTGCCAAAGAGGGGACATGGGACCTTGTATTTATTTGAAATACTACAAGCCTCATCCTCTTAGCCCTGCTACTGCCCCTCAGAACAAAAGAACGAACCTGCAGAACTTGGAACAGTATCTAGATGGGACTGACACCCACAGCCCAGGTACACGAGGGAGGAGCTATAGGAATCACAGAAAACATACGTAGCACCGTACATAGAGCAGGAAGGAGTACTGACCACGAACATAACACCTCTATTTCATTGTATTCTTCATTTGTGTTTTTATTATTTTAATTTTAATTTTCCAATTACTTATACATAATTTTAATCATTAATTTTATTTCTTTATTTTACTATGAACACTTTCATACTTTAGGTGTTTGGTTGTTATGTGGGAACTTGCATCTTAGAGAGAAAGGCTCTTCTCTCTGTCCTTTTTTCCCTCTAACCCTAATGCTTTTCTTCTTTTTCTAATGTTCCCCTTCTGTCCCTTTTCCCACTACCCTTTTACTCACTCTTTAAATACTGATGTACAATATTTCCTCCATTGTTTTTCATACCTCTAATTTCTTTAATCCCAGCACTTAGAAGGCAGAGACAGAAGCTGGGCATGGTGGTGCATGCCTTTAATCTCAGTACTTGGGAGATAGAAGGAAGCAGAGTTCAAAGCTAGCTTGGTCTACAAAGCAAGTTCCAGGACAGCCAGGGCTAAACACAGAAAAACCCCAGCTCAAAAAACAGGTGGATCTCTTTCAGTTCTAAGCTAACCAGAGCTACATAGTAAGAGACTACCTCAAAAAAAAAAAAACAAAAAAACAAAAAAAAAAAAAACAAAAAAAAACACAAAAAACAAAACAAAAAAAAAAACGGCTACTTGACTGTATTGGAAAACAAGCTCCAACTATGCAACTATGTGTTGTTCTCTAAGAAACTCATTTAACTAGAAAAGGTATCCAAAAACTGAGTCAAAGTTGGAAACAAATGTACCACTCATATGGACGTTGCTAAGAAGTTGGCATTCTTCTATGTGATAAGAGAGACTTCAAAGCAAAGCCAGTCAGAAGAGATATGGAAGGCCACTACATAGTAATAAAGGGACAAGTTGTCAAGAGGACATACTGAGGAGCCCTTGATTGGAAGGCGGAACTTGATAGAGTAATGAGTTGATGAAAAATATGAACAAAGTACATTATATATATTATATATGTATGGAATTGTGAAAGAATAATTTTAAAGCACTCAGAAAGTGTCTTATAAAGCTAAACTATACCCAGCTTAATGACCTGCCAATTCTAGTACTAGATATTTAGTAAGCAGAAATTAGAACACATGCTACAAAAATAAGCTTGTAGGAAAAAATGTTTATAACTTTATTCTTAATAGCCAAGACTTAGGAATAATAATACCAAGAATTGAAGTGATATGCAAGTATGTGCACTGATACAGTAAAAGTTTAATCAGCAGAGAAAAAATATAGTATGTGCACAACAGAACGAATCTCATAAATGCAATGCTGACTATAAAGCCAATATAAAACAGCATGATCTCCTTTATGCAAACTCTTCAACTGACAAAATTAATGTTCTATTCTACCACAATTCCATGGAGAAAGAAACCAAAGAGCCACATGCAAGAGATTGAAGGAGGAATTCTACCTCATACTAGATATGAAATTCAATTCTACATAGGTCACGACTTAGACACAAGAGTTAAATCTGTAAAACTTTTACATGGATTCAAGTGTAAATCTGTCACCTTGAATTAACCTCCCATTTCTTGTTTCTACAACCAAAAACACAAAAAATGATAAATAAACTGACCATCAAAATTTGAAACATTTATGTTTTAATATCATCAAGCTAGGCATGATAGTATATGCCTAGATTTCCAGCACTCAGGAGGCAGAAGCAGACAGATCTCTGAGTTCAAGGCCAGCATGGTATACATAGGAAATTACTGGCCACCCAGGGTTAAATAGTGAGACAGATGTCAAAAGATACCTCTATGGCTGGCTGGAAACAAGGCTCTGGTGGTTAGCAGTACTCAGCACCCACACAGTGGCTCTCAACAGCCTGCAACTCAGGTTCCAGAAAAATCACACAGTACACAGACATACATGCAGGTAAAAAACACTCATACACATAAAAAAATAAATATTAACAAAACAAAACACATCATTAAGAAAGTAAAGAGACAGCAGGGCATGGTGGCACATGCCTTTAGTTCCAATACTCAGGAGGAAGAGTCATGTGGATCTCTGAGTTAAAAGCTAGCACCGTCTAAGAGTGAGTTTCAGGAAAGCCAGGGCTACGCAGAGAAACCCTGTCTCAAAACGCCAAAAAGAAAGAAAGAAAGAGACAGAGAAAGAAAAATCAGCTACCTATGGTGGGTCACGCTAATAATCCCAGCACTCAGGAGGCCTGGGCAGTCAGAAGACTACCTCAAGTTCAAGGACAATCTGGACTACAAAAAAAGACTGTCTCAAAAAAAAAAAAGAGTGAGCCAGACAGACACAAAGACAAAGAGACAGAAAGAGAGGGAGGAAATGAGGGAGGGAGCAAAGGAAGGAGAGAGGGAAGGAAGGAGAGAGAGGGAAAGGAAGGAGGGAGGAAAGGAGGGAGGGGAGGATGGAAACAACCACAAAAGAATTTGTTAGCATGTATCTAGTAAGGTCTCTGTATCCAAGATATATAAAGCTGCAGCACATCTATAATCCCTGTATTTAGAATGCTACAGCAAGATGGAGAATTCAAGGGCAGCCTGGGCTACTGGTAAGGTTGTCTCAAAAATAAATATATAGTTATAAACTAAATAAACTTTTCTCCAAATAAGACAGCAAGTGGCAAATAAACATTAAAGATACTCAATGTCATTAGTCTCCAAGGAAAGGCCAGTGAAAACTATTGTCACTACTCAGCCAGTAGGATAACAACACAGCACAGTCTGAGAAGGATAGAGAGAAACTGGAACACTCACATTCTAGTGGAAACGCAAAATGGTACAAGCACGGTGGAAGAGTTTGACAATTCTACCAAAACATAAATACAGACACAGCACTCCTAGGTAAATATCCAAAGCACCTGAAAATGCATGTTCACATAAAAACTTACCATGAATGCCAAAAGCATTGTTATTTTTTAACGTGTATTATTTATTAATTTTATATACAGGGGTGTTTCACCTATGTGTATGTCTACGTTCCACATGGACCAGAAGAGGCTGTTGGATGACCTAGGACTGGACTTATAAACAGATGTGAGCCACCACGTGAATGTTGGGAATCAAATCTGGGTCCTCTGTAAAAGCAGCCAGTTCTCTTGACAGTTGAGCTATCTTTCTATAACAATGTAAGTGAAATAACACAAAGGGCCATCAAATAGCAAACAAATATATAAATTATGGGGTAAAGTACTATTTGGCAAGATTTAATTTGGATGTATGCGGCAACACAGATGGAATCACATTTTCTTTGTGTGTACATCTAAGAGTGAAACTGCTCTATCTGTGCCTAACTCACACTAGGGATAAGGCCAATAAGAAAAAGAATGGCTTCATATTCCTTCTACAGACAATATCTAGAGTAGCCCAGGCAATGGTGGCTCACACCTTTAATCCCAGTACTCGGGAGGCAGAGGCAGATAGATCCCTGTGAACTCAGGACCAGCTTGTTCTACAGAATGAATTCCAGAACAGCCAGGGCTACAAAGAAAAACCCTGTCACAAAAAAAAAGGAAGGAAGGAAGGGAGGGAGGGAGGGAGGGAGGGAGGGAGGGAGGAGAAAGAAAGAAAGAGAGAAAGAAAGAGAGAAAGAAAGAAAGGAAATGTCCAGAATAAACATTTTATAGAAATAGAAAGCACGGAAGTAACTAGGACTACATACTGTGGGAAAACTGAGTGAAGGGTAATAATAGAAATTTAGGGTTTCTTTGGGCTAATAAAAATGTTCAAAAAAGCTGATTGCTATTATGGATATCCAAATCTATGAATATAACAAAAGCCATTCATCTACATACTTTGGAAAGGGCATGGAATTTCACCATGTAGCCCAAGATAATCTCAAACTTGTAATTGTCCTATAATCAAACTTGTAATGCTTCCAAAATGCTGGGGTACAGTCATATATCACCACAGCTGACTCACCTACAAACTTCAAATAAGTGAGTCAACTGTGCAGTAGAAACTGTAACCCAATGAAGCTGTGGGGGTGAAGAAATCCTAGTACTTGGAAGGTAGGGAGATCCAGAAGTTCAAGGTTCAGCTACACAGAGTGTAAGGCAAGCCTGGGCTACATGAGACCTTGTCTTAAAAAAAAAAAAAAATGGGTAGGGAGAGCTACAGAGGTGGGTCAGTGGTTAAGAGCACATATTACTCTTGCAGAGGACCTACATTATATAGTTCACAAGCTCCTATAACTCTAGCCCCAACGGTCTGACACCTTCTGTACTCTGTACTCATGTGTGTACACACACAGAGACACAATTAAAAATAAAATGAATAGGGCTGGAGAGATGGTTCAGTGGTTAAGAGCACTGATTACTCTTCCATAAGATCCTGGTTTAATTCCAGCACCTACATGGCATTATTGGGGGTTTGTCTAGTGTGCTGTGTATTCAGATGCTAATTTTTGTACCCCAAGATCTAGTTACAATGCAGGCACGGGCACTGCCATTTCTATGAAGAGTCTCCTGTATCAATATTGTGTAAACATTGTTCCCCAATTACCTCTGATTGGTCAATAAAGAAGCTAAGCAGCCTATGACTAGGCAGGAGATAGGATGGCAGGACTTCCGTTCCCAGTTGAGGGGTCTCAGGTAGAGACCACAAGATCCCAGACAGGATAAAAAAGGAAGAGAGAAGGAGGAAGAGGGAGAGAAAGGACTTGACCATGAGGACTGACCTGATGGAGCAGAAGCAGCCCAGACAGGACCAATATCCAAGAAATTGGATGTTGGGCATGTGACTGGGAAGTAGCCAGACTAACTTAGTAGAGAGTTAGAATAGATAAATATCTATTAAAGCTCTAGTGCTTTAAAGCTTACTGAAAAAATCTTAATAGGTCTGTCTCATTATTTGAGAGCTAGAGTGGGTGATTAGAAAAAGCCCCCAAAATATAACCTAATTTTACTTGACAGTTCACAGCTGTCTGTGAATCTAGTTCCAGGACATTTGATGGCTTCTGGATTCTGCAAGTACTGCATGCATACACAGCACAGACATACATGTAAAAAAATTTAAAAATTAAAAAAATACATATGTTTACCAGACAGTGGTAGCACATGTTTTTAAACCAGCACTTGAAAAGCAGGGACAGGGAGATCTCTGAGTTCGAGGCCAGCCTCTACAGAGTGAGTTCTAGGACATCCAGGGCTATACAGAAAGAAACCCTGTCTCAAAAAAATAAATAAATAAATAAAACATTTAAAAAGGATGTACAGAAAAATGGTACTATAATCCACAGGTAAGAATTCAACATTATAAAAATGTTCATTCTGAAACTGGGCATGGTGACACGTGTTTATAATATCAGCATTCAAGAGAGATCTCTGATGAATTTGAGGCCAGCCTGGTCTACAAACGAGTTCCAGGACAGTCAGGGCTACACAGATAAACCCTGTCTTTTAAGTGTCAGCACTTAAGAGAACATGTCTATTATTTGGAAACTAGGTTCAATGGTAACTAGGTTAAACTGAGGCAGTTCAGACGGCCCTAAGCTAATACGACTGGTATCCTAAGAAGACAGCATTAGGACGGAATGAGACACGGCAAGCAGGCACTTCTATCTACAAGTCCAGGGACAGGCCACAGAAAAAGCAAAGCCTACCTAGACCTCAATCTTTAACTCGTATTTCCAGAACTGTAAGAAAATCCATTCCTGCTACTAATGTGGTATCTTATCACAGCAACCCTAGCAAGCTAATACAAACTCCAAATGAAAAGTAAATAAAGCATCTACACAATAATAAATATGGGTACCTTTACATTTTTGATAGGCAAAAATCTTTTTTAAGGAGGAAGCAAAAAACAAACATAAACAAAGACACATTACACTACATTAATTCTAAACCAGTTTTCTAAGACACCAAACAAAATAGAAATATAAGTCACAGAGTAGATATTTATAATCCATATATTTGACAAAACTGTTATATATGATATAAAATATTAAAAACAAAACAAAACCCTGCTTCTATATAACATAAAGGGAAAAAGATTATGAGTGTCTTTAAAGGTTGGAAATGAGCCAACGAGATGGCACAGGAGTTAAGGAGCTTGCTGCCAAGGTTGACAACAAGACTTCAACTGGGACCCACATGGGAAAAGGAGAGAGCTGACTCATCCATATATCCTATGACCAACCACATGTGTGCCTTGGTATATGTGCACATGAACAGGTATAAATAGACACACATAAAAAAATAATGTAATTATTTAAGGGTGATAAAGACAAAAAGGCAATTTCACAAAAAGTCTATCTAAATAAGCAGTAAGCGAACCAAGGGGCTGCACTTCATTGATTAGGGTGACTCTACCTCATCAGGGTGACTGCATAGAGAATGGCTAAGTGATGGAGGTGATTGAGTGACAGAGCTCAGCTCTAAAGCAAAGACCTGATGCTCTGAGTAACCCATGTGGAGTCAGTAAGTTCCAGACACTACCACTGATGTTACTTCAAACATGTCTTACCTCCTTTTCAACAAGGCTAACTTTTTCAAGTAGTTTACATTTTTCTTCAATTAGTGCAGAAAGCTCAAGAGCGAGTTTTTTTTCTCTTCCTGAACAAAAAGAAAGATTATTATTATGACTAAACTATTATAAGCATTTAAATTATATACAATAATGAGATCTAAAATAGAAAAATAACTTACCCACATAAAATCGGCTTTGAATCTGAAACAAATTTTTAACAAAATTATATTAAAACAAATATACTTTCAAGTAAACCCATTTGATTTCCACTCTAACTTTAAGATAACAACGTCTTACAGCCTTACAGTGAATGAGTTACCTAAAGGTACTCTATTTTCGATGACAATGGTATTAAATAGTAAGCTCTCCCACTGAAGATTCATGTGTGTTGTCATACTAAAGGCTCTGGAACAGCCTCCTCATTCTGAAGACACTTGTTATTTCACTTACACCCATGTTTCCCACATATACATATTTGGCCCTAATACAAAGTATTCCAAGGAGCCCCTGCTGTTAGTAATCGAAATAAAGCAGTCTAAGAAATACCACAGGGCTCTAAACATGGACTAAAACATCCATCAGCCTTCTTCGTCTTTAAGCTTCAGCTCTCAATAAAGAAGGGATAAATCAACTCATGGTGAAAGCCCTGGGGCTAGAGCAAAATGATCAAGGAAAACAAACAAAAGGGAAATTTATATCTAGAAAAGATGAAGAGACAGGAAACTAGAAGAGAAAATAAAAAAGACAAGAAGTAATAGGATGTGTGTAAACAGGAGACAGGGGAAAGGCAACACTGAGTAGACGAAATCCTTCTGGAGAGCCTCAGAGAGCCATGAAGACATCAGAAATGGAGTCAGAAGCACAGGACTAACATCTAAAAAGAAGTCTCAGAAAGAAAAGGATATGATATGACTCCCTCTTAAAACAACTCTAAGTATGGGAATAAACACAGGATCTGGGACTGGGGAATCTCTAACTCAGCAAGCCAGAGGGATGAAGTCAGGAACTATGAACTGAACAGTGTTTTTATTCTATGTTGGTAGGTAGATACATCTGCTGGTTTTTTATGCTGTTAAAAACAAACACAGACCAAAAAAACAAAAAACAGGAGGAGGAGACATAAAGGGTGGGACTTTGGTACTAGTATGTAGTATCCCTACAAAGAAAATCCTTTAAAATCCTTATATACAAACATTTCTCTGAATCTATATTCAGTTTCTAATAACGATATACGACTATGAGTAGCCCGGAACACCATGACCCAACTTATTTCCCTGAAATAACAAACACGTTTCTCCAATTAGTTGTTCAATCTAAATAAAGACAGAATGAGGGTTGGAGAGATGGCTCAGTGCTTTAGAGCTCTTGTTACTTTTGTAGAGGACCAGAGTTCAACTTCCAACATCCATATAGTAGCTCACATCCATCTGTATATAACTCCTGTTCCACAGCATCTAAAGCCCTCTTCTCACCTCTGTATGTACAAGGCACACATGTGCTATACGTACATACATGCAGGTAAAACATTTCATATACATAAAATAAACCTAAAAAATATTTTAAAAGAAAACGAATATTCTCTTAGTATGCAGTGGTTACTTACTGATCGGAAGCCTCTCCATAGAAACAAGAGAACTGCAAGCAGCCCAATAGTAAGCACACCTATTGCCAGTTCCAATGAAAAACCGTTGGGATTAAAGTCTGCTCTCATATCTTCAGGCAATGCTGCCACAACCTTCAAGACAAAGGAAGTTAAGCCCATGAACACGCATCTTCTACAGTATTGTTACAAAGGTAGGTAAGGCAGCTCTGATGAACTCTATTAATATGAATATAACATTAATATTAATATGGGCTGCCATATACAATGAGCAGAAAGCCTCCGACCACATTCTTGTAGTAACTTACAATTGCTCTCCCTGAGTGCTGAATAGCAGTGTGGTGAAACAATGGTTTTCAAACAGGAGCTTCAGAGCTCAACTCAGGAGGGTAGGAGAGTGCCAAGAAGAGTATGAATGACCTGGGTTGGGTGATCCCCCTGACTTCAAGCTCACATTTTATTTATATGCATTGGTTTGAACCCCCTTCCTCCTCCCAAAAAAAAATCTCCCTGCAGGGGAGAAACACAAATCTGCAGTTTGTTGGGTGGGAGTAGGGGAATCATCAGAAAACAACTGATAGAGCTTTGACTTTTGAGCTTTGAATCCTTCCGTTCTATCTCTTCTGAGCTAAAATAATATAGTTTGATCATAAGGACAGACATTCAACAAAAAGTAACTATTTCCACCATCTCTCCCCCAAAGACCCTGAGACCATGGCCTCACCACACCCCTTCTCCACACCACACAGCTTACAGCTTGAGCAGACTTCTTATTTTACCTCTTCCTGGGTCAGCTCAAAATTCATCCTCCCTCAGTAGGTTATTCTGTCCTTTGTTGTCGGACCCCAGATACTAACTGATCATAAACAAAATAAAAAGGCAAGAAGAAAACTGTTCTCTGAAAACAACCCAAAGAATGAACAGGCTTGATTCTTTTCAGGCACCAGCACAGACCCACTACAACTGCAACAGCCAATATTTTCCTTGGGGCCCTGACAAAATAAATAAACAAACAAATCCTTTCATAAGTTACTCTCTTGAAAATCTATTTTTACAGGCTGGTGAGATGGCTCAGAGGTTAAGAGCACTGTCTGCTCTTCCAGAGGACCTGGGTTCAACTCCCAGCAACCACATGATGGCTCAAAACCATCTATACTGGGATATGATGCCCTCTTCTGGCCTGCAGGCACACATGCAGGCAGAGCACTCATGCATAAAGTAAATAAATTAAAAGAAAGAAAAAAAGTTTATATCTTTTTTTAGCTTTATGTCTACATGGACTCCTTCCAAGTTGCTACCTACAGTTTATTTAGTTCTGTCAAAAACATATTATGTTGTTTGCTTTTCAGCTGTGACTCCAGACAGGATCCAAAGAGGAGGTGTACAGCCTCTTCTCTGGGTTTGATGGAGAGTTTCTTTACCCTTCTGTGTTAGCCTCTTAAAGTACAGCACCAACCTTAAAAGGGCACAGGAAAGGGTGAAAAACCTTTCTTTTATCCTGATTCTGTCTCTCCCTTCTTCACTTCAGTCCCCAGTACAGGAAAATGTGATATCATATTGTCAAGCAATGATAACAAGGATTTGCCTCCAGGATCACAAGAACAGACACTCAAAAAAAGGAAACTATTTCCATCATCTCTCCTCCAAAGACCATGGGTGTATAACCGAGGTCTCACCACAGGCCTTCTCCTGAAGTGCTATCCACGCCACACAGCTAATGGAAGGCTTGCAGCTGATTGCATATTTTACCTCTTCCTGGGTCAGCTCAAAATGCATCCTCCCTTAGTGAATTATTCTGTCCTTTGTTGTCGGGCCCCAGATACTAACTGATCATAAACAAGTGCAGGGACTGCTCTGATACCAAATTAAAAAAAAAAAGACTTTAAGACAAACACCATTACTAAAAAGCCCTATCCGTGGACTTGGAGAGGGGCATAGGAGGAGATGAGGGAGGGAAGGTGGAATTGGGAGTGGATGAGGGAAGGGGCTACAGCTGGGATACAAAGTGAATAAACTGTAATTAATATAAAAAATTAA
This sequence comes from Psammomys obesus, assembly GCF_907164565.1. NCBI lineage: Eukaryota > Metazoa > Chordata > Mammalia > Rodentia > Muridae > Psammomys > Psammomys obesus. The sequence goes on from NW_026596166.1 coordinate 22,380,478, forward strand.
AAAAAAAAAGAAAGGCATCATGTTACGGCCAAGGGTAGCTCAGTCTTCATATGTAGGTTATACTTTACCCAACAAGAGAACCACAAAATGAAGTAAATCTGATGAAGTAAAGGGGGGAAAAAACCCAGACAATTCATCAACAGTAGTTAGGGATTTCAAGATCTCACTCTCAATGAGTCAGCATAAAAAGAGAAAACTGGAACACCACCACAAACCAACTAGCCCTACCAGACTAACAAAATTCTACACAACAACAGCAGAAAACACATTCCCAAGTGCACATGGGAGATTCTGTAAAACAAATCCATATATCAAGCTAAAATCAACTTCAATGTGGTTTTTAAAATATTACATCACAGAGCCCAGCCCACAGAAATGGCTAAGCAGTTAAGTACATCTGTTGCTCTTGCAGAGTTCAGTTCCTAGAATCCATGGTAGGCAGTTCACAACCGCCTGCCTCCAACTCCAGCTCTAGGGGGTCTGACATCCTCTTGTGACCTCCTCAGACACCTGAAGCCACATGCAGAGAGTCACACATATACACACACTTAATTTAAAATAGTAAAAATTAATTAAAAATTCAAATCTTGAGAAATGTATTCTCTGTTTATAATGAATTAAAAATAGCCATCAAAAACAGGAGGGGTTAGTGAGAGGGCTCAACAGTTAAAAGCTTGTTCTTTGGCCATGCATTGTTGTGCACACCTTTGACACCAACACTCTCAAGGCAGAAGCAGACAGATGGTAGCTTACTACTATCATGACCCCTCTTCTGGCCTCCACAGCACCAGACACACAGGGTATATACAGATTAGCATGCAAGCAAAATACTCAATACACATAAGTCATTTTTAAATGATTTTTAAAGAAAATCTAGAAATTTTACAAATATGGAAATTTATAAACTGCAGATCAATGAAAAATTAGGTCATGTGGGAAATTACTGTGAGTTTAGGCACAATGGTGCCACAAGCCAACCTCAGGTTTCTGGTTTGTACCTTCAACTTTGTTTGAGACTGGGTCTCCTATTATTCACGACCACCTATGCCAGGCTAGCTAGCCCATTAGCTCCTGGAGAATCTCTGGCCTCCTGCTCCCACAAACCAGTAGGAATCAGCTACAACTTGAGATGCCTACTCTATGTCCAACTTGAATGTGGTTCTGAGTATCTGCACTCAGGCCATCAGGCTTGTGCTGTAGGTCTCTTGCGCACTGAACCTTATGTCGCCAGTCCAAGTAGGGAAATGAGAAAATGCTTCCAGGGGCTGGCGAGATGGTTCAGCAGCACTGATTGTTCTTCCAGAGGATCCAAGTTCAATTCCCAGCACACACATGGTCCATAACTCCAATCCCAGGGAACCTGACACCCTCTTCTGGCATCTTCAGGCACTGCAAACACATTGGGGCATGGACACACAAGCAGGAGCAAAACATCCATGCACTTTAAAATAAAATATGTATTTCTTTGTTTGTTTGTTTTTGGCTTTTGGTTTTCTGAGAGGGTTTCTCTGTGTATCCTTGGCTATCTTGGACTCATTTTTGTAGACCAGGATGGCCTCAAACTCACAGAAATCCACCTGCTTCTACTTCCCCACTTGCGATTACAAGCATGTGCCACCATGCTAGCATAATAAAATATTTTTTAAAACAAAAACATTCAGATTAAATTGGAAAAAGGCAACATAAACAAAATGTACAGAATGCAACTAATACAGTGCATAAAAAAACATTTAACAAAATCAAACACCCTCTAATGATCAAGAGACTCAGCAAATAGGGATTCCATTTCTCAACCTGACAAGTGGTGTCAATAGAAAATTCACAGCTAATACTATACTGAAGGTGAGAGAATGATCGTTCCCTAAAGCCAGGAAAAAAAACATATCCACATAGTCCGCTCAACCACAAAACAATTCTGCAAAACCTGACATTCCCTCTCCAAGTGCCTCATTACCAACCTTATCAAAACCAAGTACTGGTAACTGTTAGGTGTGTACGTGTATACTGCATGTGCGTGGACAGAGAAGCCAGAGGCGGACACAGAGGTGTCTTCTTTCTCCATCTTAATTTTTCTAAGGCAGGGTCTGACTCTCACTGAACCTAGAGCTCACCCATTCTTTGCTAAGCTGGTGACCAGTGAGGCCCTGGGGTTCTCCTACACACACCTCCTCCCAGTGCTAGTGTCAGAGGTCACTGCAAGACTAGCATTTACATTGTGTGTGAGGGCTCCAGCTCAGACCACAATAGCATAGCAAGCCTTTTACCCACTAAGCCACATCCCCCCTTTCTGGCCCTAATTGTCGATTTTAATGAAGGGAGATGTGTGTGTTATTTGAAATTATCTCTCGTCTACAATATGATTCTCTTCCAGTAAAACACATCTCAGTAACTCAACTGACACAGCCAGGAATTTAGGATTATTCTAGATTCTCCCTGCAACCCAACCCTCTCCACATCTTAAGAAAGTCATACCCATTTTAGCTCTTACTGCCTATTTCCTCACTTAGGAACTCATACTAACTTCTGTATCCTTACTGCGGTCATTTCTCCTTCCTGTTTTGAGTTTTGTTCCTTGACGTCTGGGCTACATACTCCTCTCAGGAAAATCTCCAGAAACCAAGTCTAACCACTGAAAAGCCATCAGTGGCTCTCCTGTACCCTACAGAAGCCCTTGGGACCCACTTGTCCACATTTCACACCACACCGTTGGCTCACTTTACACTCTGAGCAACAGAGCTCCTGTACATGCATGCCACGGTTTCACATCTCTACTTATCCACCCAACCATCCAAGAAAACACAATCTCTCCCTCCCCTTGTTTTGCATGTGTGCTTCTATAAGCAATAGGTTTCTACTGTGGACTAATTTGTGTCTTTCCCTTAAAAGACAACAGAATGCCAATGATAAAAACCCTTAGTTCATTGAGAACCTCGGTTGGGCTTTTTCATTCATGGGCAGGTGCACTCACTCACACTACGGTTGGATAGATGGAACCATGTGGCAACACAATTTTAAATTCACACAAGAAGATAATCCAAAGTGGCTAATCAGAACAGCCGCAATATTTAAACGATCTTTTTAAAAGATGCAATAGTCCCCAAAAACGGTGTGTGTGTGTGTGTGTGTGTGTGTGTTATCCCTAAACATGTCAACAACAAAACCACCTACAAACACTTATGGAGAAAAACCTTTGCCACCTGATTTCAAAATGAAAATGGATACTGAGCGTTCACTATCTGTAGAGTTTACAAGAGTATCTTTTACATTAACAATAAAAAAGGGGGGGAGGAGGCACACTATGGTTAAAGCATCTCAAAAGGACATTCTTTATTGGGGGAAAACAGAACAGAGTTAAGACTCAGCTCCCGCCCCAGCTTAGGTGTCCTCTTGAGAAGTTTCATCACCAAGAAACTCCACAGTTTCCGGCAGTCACAAGAGCCACGTGTAACTGACCCCTGTTCAAAATAAACAACATCCGGGGGTCGGGAAGGAAATGGGCTCCTCTGCGGAGTCCACAAGGTCTTCCGGATCCCCCGGCCCCTCTCCCCGCGGCGAGCAGCGGCCGAGCACAGGCCGGGCGGACGCGCTGAGCCCCGGCTTTCCCCCGCCGCAGCCGCTCCGCCCCAGCGAGGCCCGCGGCCGCCGAGCCTGGGACTCACCCAGCGCAACTGCTCCAGAACCCTCCGCACGCCACCCGCGGCGGCCCCGGACGCCGCCATCTCCGCGCTCACGGGCGGAGGCGTCGCAGCCGGCCAGCCGGCCAGCAGCAGGCCCGGCGCAGTCTGCGCGGCGCTGGGAAGGCAAAGGCACCGGCATCCGGCGCGCACCACCTCGACCCCGCGGCGGGGGAGGAGCCCGCGTCGCACGCTTCCCCCGCCCGCCCCGCGCCTTGGTCTCGACGGCGCGGCGGCGACGCCCCCTCGACCTCACGAGCTCCGCGGACACGTCCACGCTCGCGCTTAAAGGGCCCACGCGCCGTTCCGCCTCCCCGCGCGGCCCGAACGTCGAGCGTGCGGCTGCAGCCTTGCGCCCCGAAGGGTGGGGCGCAGTCCCAGGGTGAAGGCGCCCCCCTGCCGCTCCTCTAGAGCCCGAACCCCGCGCGGCCGTACCCGGGAGGACCCCTCCGGCACGGAGACGCCGGCCCCCTCCATAGTTCCGGCCAGAAAATGGCCCGCAGCGCGCGAGCCGGCGCGTCCTGCTTCCCGAGTCCGCACTTCGGACTCTGGACACGAAGGCGTTCGGGTCAACTCTGTGGTCTGGTCAGAGTTTAACCTCCCCTGTGCATGCACGATTCGGTCTCCTCAGCCCAGGTTCGGGTTCACTCACCTGTGTTCACCTGGGGGGGGCGCTAGCCACGGCCTCTGTCGTAAACTCCATTAGCGCCTGGGTACGGGAGTGCCAAATGGGAGAAGCCCCTGTGGACTTAGGCCCAGCACAGGCGTTCTCTGAGAAAAGAACAGCTTGCCCTCTAAATTTAGGGCCCTATTTTTAGAGCCATTGCGTTGAAGTACTAATGGGAGACACGATTTTACGAAAGGTTTAAAAGATAACCTGTCTCTAGCCTAAGTCTTCACCAGCACTAACAAACTAAAGTCAGCCTCGGAGAAGCAATTCAAAAAGGAGCAGCCGCCCGAGAGAACTTGATAAAGAAAATCACAAACCCTTTGTAGATTTCCGATATAGCCTAGTAAAAACATCACTTTCATGCCACAAGCACTCAAAAAATCAGAAACACCACGGTTACAGCCAGTGACTTAAGACCAAACCGAGGCCTACCTTGTCTATACTCAGACTGTTCTTTGCCACATCACCCTGGGGAGTTTCAGAAACTTACTATCAGAGATAGCAGATGTTGCTCAGTACTCCCGGTTTAAGGTGGGGCACAACTTTCAAATGTTTTGGACTGCGTTGAAATTAGTTTACATGAAAACTAAAGTCAGAAGAGAAGTGTGCTTAAGAGTTCCTAGAATTTCAGAGACACTTAAGCTTCGGTCATAACAATGTTACTCAAGTAAAAATTCAGTGATCTGAACATCTTTAACGCGCTCCATAATCTCACTGGGCTTTTTTGGATTTATAAACAGAAAAGAAAAAAAAAAACAACAACAACAACAAAAACTGCTTTGCTCAGCCTATCTTCCCTATGTTAGTCTGTGCCCTTCTCCAGTCTGCAATAGTTACCATCCGAAATGCTAAAAGCAGAAATGAGACAAGTGAAATTTTAAAAAGAAAAACCCAAGCATACCTACAGCAAAGATTTCTCCATAGCAAAAACAGTTCACTTAACAATCACTGAAAAATTCCAAATCTAACTTCTGAATGCATTATAGTCATGTAGACACTTACCTCTTCATCTGGACCCTGAGATTCCATTTCTCAGAAAGCTCGTGTTAAAATGCCCTAACATGTAAATAAGTCTCTTCTGAATACTTCATACCCTTGAGAAAGAGTCCAGATTTTAATGCCTTCTGCACTCCTGTTTTCACACAGTGTGATCCTGTTCTGACACTGTAATAAAGGGGTGTTATAGGTGGGGCTATGACTACCAACCCATAATCCAATTTCATGGACCTCATAACTTGTAAACGTATGTGTGCACACACACCTGTATATATGTATTTTCTTAAATATTATACATATCACATTAAAATCCACAATTGGAAAGAAAAATCTTAAGATTGCTAACTGCTGAAACACTGGAAATTTTATTCTAGTTTTTGACATAGAGTTCATAATTTCTACCAAGTGAATGCTATTCAAAGACTGTTCCCCATAAGTAGACATGAGATCTTACTATCTTACAAAGGACCTGGCTCTCAAGGAAATGGACAGTAAATGTTATTAGTACTCAAAACAGCTACAAAAAAACATCTAGGGGCACTAGAGACTTGCTAACTGGAAAACCTAGTCCACGGCCTAGAAACTGGTTTCCCTCAGGAAGGCCCTATGTCAACGCTGTAAGGACTAGCTACTCCCGCTTGGGTGAGCACTAGTGTCACACATAAGCACTCCTCCTTTGGAAGGAAATCAGCACTGTTGTGCCACATAGCTATTGTCTGAGTTGGTGATGTAAAAGTTTTTCTCAGAAGCACTGAAGCAGGAGCAACCTGTTCCAACAGGAGCTGGGCAGTTTCCTTGCCTCTTACTCCTATAAATGAAGCATTCTAGGAGGAGTAGATGAATGTTAGAACTTCAAGAGGTTCCTCAGCTGTAAGATAAAATTGTTAAAAGTTGTGTATACTTCTATTTCTCTAGTAATGCAAGGAAGGTTCATCCATCCACACATAATCTACGTGAGATACTAATTGAAACAGTTAGACAAGAAGAAAAGGAACTTCTTTCACCCAAAATTAACTGGAAAGTTGCTCCAATTTTTTTGTTTACCGAAGCTTTTCAGACCTATATTATGTAAGCTTCAAAGCTGCACCCAGAGTGCGAGCTTCGAGGTCTGTTAGAAACTCTTCAGAACATCTGATCTAATGATTGTGGGCTGAGAAGTCAAGCAGTCGGGATGCACAGAAGCAGTCGTTCAGCCCGAGTCTACAATCCTTTACGGTATCAGCCTGAGCTCTGCTTGCCCCAGCAGAGACGTCACTACTGCAATCTTTTACTTTTTCAAGACAATCCAGAATTTTTAAATGAACTCACATTTTAGATACTGACAATTGACCCGTGTCTGTGAGTATGCGTGTGTGTTTGTGTGTGTGTATTGTTTTGTTTTGTTTCTTGTTACCATTGTTTTTAGAACTGGGGAATTAAACCCATGGCCTTCAGTAAACTAGCAAGTTCCCTCCTCCACTGAGCTACATCACCAACCCAACAAGAGGGGTTTGTGTTTGTTTTTGATGAAAGGTTTCCCTGTAGTCCTGGCTATCCTGGAACCTCACTCTGTAGACAGGCTGGCCTCAAACTCAAGAGATCTGCCTGTCTTAAGTGCTGGGATTAAAGGCATGTGCTACCACTGCTTGGCTAACAATAACTTTTAAAAAGTGATTTATAAGTCCTCTTTACCAGTGACCTGTTAGCTCATCTCATCTTCAAATAGTGAAAGTTTAATACTAAGATGCTTTCTCCAAAGAAAATGTAACTTTCCAAGACCACAAGATAATTAAAATAAACTGAAATTCAATATTTTCATGTCTAAAGAATTTCAACCAAGACAGTTAAGGAAAATATATTTGACTATATTTACTAAGCCCACAAAAGTAAGCATACTTAGTAGGCTATATTAAATAGATGTTTTATAGAAACTCAAATATCATGTTCTGATTAATAAATTATTGTTTTCACCTTAATTTCTCTGGTATAACTTGTGGTGGAGGATATTTCTTTCTTTTATTGTTTTTGTTTGTTTTGAGATAGGGTTTCTCCGTGTAGTCCTGCCTGTCCTGGAACTTGCTTTATAGATCAGACTGGCCTCAAACTCACAGAGATACACCTGCCTCTGCTTCCTGAGTGCTGGGATTTATGGTGTGTGTCACCACCACCCAGGGAAGGATATTTCCACAGGGTACCCTAGTAAGTAGAACTGAAGACTTCATTCTGACTATTTAGCAATTATATTACTATATAGCAATTATAGTACTAGTTTTTCTCCTAGCCTGACTAACGAACATTTGTAATCATCTTTAGGACTGAGTTATACAAAGAAAGTTAATGATCTTTCTAGGCCTTTTTATTATATAACAGCTACTTTCTAGAACTTAACAAAGAAAATTAAATGAGAGGGGACTTCATAAAGCAAAATGATGAAGTCAGGCACAAAGGCGCATACCTGTAACATACTTGGAGGACGAGGCAGGATGATCTAATATAGCCACAAGTCTGCGAACAGCCTGAGCTACATAGAACACTCCAGACCACAGGGAGACCTTGTCTGAAAAGAGCAAGAAAGGGAGGGAGGGAGGGAGGGAAGGAAGAGAGGGAGAGAGGGAGGGAGGAAGGAGAGAGAAAGGTAGGTAGGTGCTAAGAGGTGGTGGCATATGGCTTTAATCCCAGTACTTGGGAGGTAGAGGCAGGTGGATCTCTGTGTTTTTGAGGCCAGCCTCATCTACAGAACAAGTAGACAAATAGGACTATACAGGGAAACCCTGTCTCAAAATAAAAGAAAGAAAGAAAGAAAGAAAGAAAGGGAGAGAGAGAGAAAGAAAGAAAGAAAGAAAGAAAGGGAGAGAGAGAGAAAGAAAGAAAGAAAGAAAGGAAGGAAGAAAGAAAGAAAGAAAGAAAGAAAGAAAGAAAGAAAGAAAGAAAGAAAGAAAGAAAGGTAAGAAAGGAATAAAAAGAAAAAGCTTTAGGTAGTTTCCACAAAATTTGTTAGTGGTACTACCATTTATTTTTGTCACTCCAGCTAGAAACATCTTCTTTTTAATTCTTGCTGTAACTAGTCTGCTACTAAATCAAATGAACCCTATCTATAAGATCTATCCAAATGGTTCTTCTTTTCATTTCAGCCACCAACAGATGCTGAGCCAGAGGTTTAAAAGTGTGGCTAGTGAACCAAGTAACGCTCATAGACTGTTCTGTCAGATCTATACAGCATGTTTTGTTTTTAAGCTGAGTCTCACTGTGTAACCTTGGCTGGCCTAGAACTTTGTAGTTCATTGAACTCACAGAGATCCTTCATCCTCTTGCCTCCCTAGTGCTGGGATTAAGAATGGATGCCACCACATCAAGCTGTCATTACTTTTTTTTAATGATTTATTTAATTATTTATTTAATTATTTATTTTTTATAATGTAGAACATTATACAATGTTCTATCTGCATGTACACCTGCACGCCAGAAGAAGACACCAGATCTTATTACAGATGGTTGTGAGCCACCATGTGGTTGCTGGAATTGAACTCGGGATGTCTGGAAGAACAGCCAGTGCTCTTAACCTCTGGACCATTTCTCCAGCCCTGTCATTACTTTTAATATTTGCCAGCACTAAAAAATGAGACAAAGGCCAGGCATGATGGCACACATCTTTAATCCCAGCACTTGGAAGGCAAAGATGGTCGGATTTCTAGGAGTTTGAGGCCAGCATGGTCTGCATTGTGAGTTCTAGACAGCCAGACATATGTAAAGAGACCTTCTCTCAAAAAAAACAAACAAAAAAATTAGTACAAAGTTAAGCTCCCATTAACAGCATGTAAGTTGTTTTTTTTTTTTTAAGATTTATTTATTATTTATACAGTGTTCTGCCTGCACACCAGAAGAGGACACCAGATCTCACTATAGATGGTTATGAGCCACAATGTGGTTGCTGGGAATTGAACTCAGGGCCTTTGGAAGAACAGCCAGTACACTTAACCTCTGAGCCATCTCTCTAGCCCCATGTAAATTCTTCTTAATTTGATTCTCATCTCAAGTCTTCCCTATTCCATCAAGATGAATTAACTATATATAGTTCTCAAAAAGTTATGCTCTCTCCTACTTCATAAGTGTTAAAAGTGCTATTTCCTCCACAGAATGTCCTCTTTTTTTGCTTTGCTAACTCTACTTTTCCCTCAGTATTAGGACACTTTCTAGCTTCTTCTCCCATACTTCCCATACTATGTAAGCCATCTCCTAGGCAGATCCTGTGGGAGTGCCTATTACATATTATATAATATCACAATATTAAAATTACATCATGATATTAAAATTATACCTTTTCCTATCTACATCTTCCAAGTAGAGTAAAACCTATAAAGTAAATGAGCAGATAGAAATGCTTTCTCAATCAGCTTGGAGATAATAATAAATAAGTTTGCAAAAGATCTTTTTTTTTCTCTTTTTGGTTTTTGGTTTTTCGAGACAGGGTTTCTCTGTGTAGCCTTGGCTGGACTCACTCTGTAGACCAGGCTGGCTTTGAATTCACAGTGATTTGCCTGCCTCTGCCTCCCTGAGTGCTGGGATTAAAGGGGTGCGCTACCATGGCCAGCTGCAAAAAGATTTCTTATATGCTAAGTACCAAGATGGGGTCCTGCTGCAAATGAGATTATGTCTCATTTAATAATATATTGTTGTTTCTGTTTTGGTTTTGGTTTGTTTGTCTTTACTTTTGGAGACAGGGTTTTTCTGTGTTGCCCTAACTGTTCTGGAACTCTCTCTGTGTAAACCAGGTTGGGCTTGAATTCACAGTGATCCACCCACCTATGCCTCCTAAGTGCTGGGACTAAAGACATGCCATTACTGCCCTGCTAGTGTTGGTTTTTTTTTTTAAGTTGTTTTTATTTTTATTTTATGTGTGTGTTTCCCCTGCAAATATATATGTGCACATGTGTGTGCCTGGTGTTCCTGGTGTCCAGAAGAGGGTGCTAGAGCCTCTGCAACTGATGCTATAAATGGTTGGAACCTGACATGTGGATGTCAGGAGCTGAATCCAGGTCCTCTGCAAGAGCAGCAAGTGCTTCTTACCACTGAGCTGTCTCTCCAGTGCCCCCTCCCTTTTTTGAGATGGAGTCTCACTGTGTATTTGAAGGCCTCTTCACAGTCATCTAGCCTCTACTTCTCAAATGCTGGCGTTGCAGGTGTGTAACACCACATCTAGCTGATAAACAAATTAGCAGCAAATGAGAAAGGTGAACAGAATTTGGAATTTTTGCTACAGTGAAGTCTGATAGTACTAGTTGCTTTAGTATTCTTAGTAAACCACTTCAAGATCATAACTGTCATTTGTTACAATTTGCACAAGACTCTTTAATTCATACTATTTCTAGTTAACTTATTTTGCATAATTTTACCAAAAAACACAACAAGTATTATTCAAGATCTTTTTTTAAAAAAATTCCTAGCTGGAGGTAGCAGTGGTGCAAACCTTCCAGCACTCAGGAGGCAGAGGCAGGTAGATCTCTGAGTTTGAGGCCAGCCTGGTCTATAGAGGGAGTTCCAGGACAGACAGGGTTACACAGAGAAACCCTGTCTCAAAGGGGAAAAAGTTCCATAAGAAGAACCCATACATAAGATATCATGGAAAGTGAAGCACTGTGGGGCTTCTATAGGAAGGAGCCACTCAAGCCTGTAAGTCATTCCTATATTGCAAAACATTTAAGAATTTAAGAATACATGGGGTGGTTGCAACAGCTTATCTGGTAAAGGCGCTTGCTACAAAGCTTAGTGGGTTTGATCCTTAATAAGACCATAAGCAGAGAATAGACTCCAGCAAATTGTTCTTTGACCTCCATGTGTTTATCATGGTATGCACACACACACACACACACACACACACACACACACACGGGAAGTAAATAAAAATTTTAAATGTGACTTACACTTTCTATAAGAATTTCAGCTGGTGAAAGTGCAGAGTTCATGAAGCCGTAGACATGCTCTGTTGTTTTAGAAATAAAACACATCACCACTTGGTATATAATTTCAGAATCTAATTTCTTCTTCAGTTGAGGAACTGGAACAAATAACTGTTTCTTACTTGCTTGAGAAACCAGCTGACTACCGAGCAAGGCATCTTCCACAGTGCTGTCTGATTCTGCCACAGCAGGCACTTCAGAATCCACACATGATTTGGAGTCTTCCTCATTCCTTTTAGAGGATGAGATTTTTAAATGTATTTCTTCATGGACACTCAGAGATGACTCTATTTCAGAGGCCATATCTACAAACACATAAAGAGAAATGTCTTTTGTAGAACACTTGCTTTGTCGTTGGCTTCCTCTTAGCAGTGGCCACAAGCTTTTGGCTTAAAACAGAAGTCATTCTGTTAGACTTTTGGAAGTCAAAACCCTTAAAGCTATATTTGCTGAACTGCGCTCTTTCTGGAAACTTGGAGGAAAATTCAAACCCTTGCCTTTTGTGGCTTCCAAAAGCCTCCCACATTCTTTGCTTCATGGACCCATCCTCTGTTTCATACCAGCTGGCTTTGCATCCTCTCGCCTCTTACTGGCGCTGTCCTGCTTTCCACTCATAAGGAATCTTCAGTATACCCAAAGAATTATCTCTAACGCATGCGCGTGAAACGGGCTCACGGGCTGGAGGTTAAGACCGCGGCTTGGAGAAGCCTTTACTCAGATGACCGTACAATGCTTTACCTTGGCCACGGAAGGCTTTTAAAAAAAAAAAAAAAGCTGTACTTATGTATATTCTATACATTCAGCTTTCTTCTAAAAATTGTGTTTACGCAAGCAAATCTATAATTTTTAAAAAATTTAAAAAAGGAAACTAAGCATGGTGGCACCGGACCGTAATCTTAACATTTCGTAAACAGAGACAGGATAATCACACCTTCAAGATCAGTCTGGGTGACCTAGCAAAACCCAGGCTTTAAAAACAAAATAAAACAAACAGGAAACTAACGTAACATCAACTTTCTTCTACTGTATAAGCTCATGACTAAAAATAATAAATAGCTCTCATGAAGATTTCATTCCTTGAGCTGACAAGGTGGCTCAATGGGTAAAGACGCTTGCTGCCAAGGCTGACAACCTAAATTCAATCACCAGGATCCACACGGTGCAAGAAGAGAACCAACTCCTGCAATATGTCCTTTGATTGTCACACATATACCTTGACATTGGCACACATAAATAAAAAGAAATAATATATATATATTTAAGATTTCTTTCCTGGGTCTGAAGAAATAATTCAGTAGTTAAGAGCACTTGCTGCTATAGCAGAGCAATTCCCAGCAACCACATGGTCGCTTACAAGCATCTGTAACTCCAATTCCAGGAGATCCATCACTGACTTCTGGTGTTACACAAATATGCATACAAGCAAAATACTCACATAAATAAAATAATAAAGTTAATTAAAAAAAAATATTTCTTCCAGGCAGTGGTGGCACACACCTCTAATCCCAGCACTTGAGAGGCAGAGGCAGAGGGATCTCTGTGAGTCCGAGGCCAGCCTGCTCTACTTAGAGTGAGTTCAAAGACAGCCAGAGCTACACAGAGAAACCCTATCTCAAAAAATAAAAAAAATACTTCTGCCAGGTGTGGTACACACCTTTGATCCCTGTGAGAGACAGAGACAGGTAGATCTCTGAGTTTGAGGCCACCCTGTTTCTACAGAGCAAGTTCCAGGACAGCCAGGATTACAAAGAAAAATCCTGTCTCAAAAAAATAAAATAAAGAAGATTTCATTCTTGTTAAGAACATTTATCCAAAAAGATATAATCTGTAGCCATCACTCAATGAAGCAGACTTTGCTTGCTTTATCTGTTAGAGAACCAGGGAGTCAGAATGACCAAAATTACTTACAGTAGCTTCAAGATGCTTCATATTGGTTGCTAATTCTATTTAATAAATAAAACAAATAGTTAACAGCATAAAAATCCATACCAGAATTTATAGCAATTGATTCCAAGTTCCAAAACTGGTGGAACTTGGCTGCACTGAAGCTTGTGTATGTGATAAAATACATCATTAAATGTGAAACCTGCCACCACTCAAGCTTTTCACATGTGCATGTGTGTGAAAGCTCGTGTTTCACAGCGTGTGTGTGGAGGTCAGAGGCTCTTGCTGGAATCAAGACTTTCCTTGTACCATGTGAGTCCTAGAGATCAAACATTTAGGCAGAAAAGGCCTAAACTAGGATCACCAGGATCACTAGGATATTAAGAAAAGTTTTCAAATGATCAGGTGCCAATCAAATGTCATGCATTTCTTTTGGAGTTTGTTACCTTCAAACTCCAGCCTTGATTGTCCCTTTAATTCCATGTCTGTTCCACTTTGTTAGTATATACAGTATCATAATACATGGTTAAGGGAGCATAGTAAGAGAAACAATTACTTTTGAAGACTTTTAAAATCCCACAGTCACTGGGAGATGGTGTTGTATGCTTTTAATCCCAGCACTCAGGAGATGTTAAGACCACTGGCTATGCTGGGTGTAGTAGTGCAGGCCTTTAATTCCAGCACTTGGGAGGCAGAGGCAGGCTGATCTAGTTAGTTTGAGGCCAGCCTGGTCTACAGAGTGAGCTCCAGAACAGGCTACATAGTAAGACCCTGTCACACACACACACACACACACACACACACACACACACCACACACACACACACACACACACACAAAAGCACTAGTTACTTTTCCAGATGACGAAGGTTCTGTTATCAGCACCCAAGTGCTCCAAGTACGGATGATGAAGTGCCCTCTCCTAGTCCCTACGGGCATGGCGTGCATGTGGCACAGTGCACAGACAGATGTGCAGGCAAACCACCCACATGCAAAAAATAATTAACTCACTGAAAAAAAAAAACTTTACAGTAAAAAAGTCCCAGGCAAATAAACGTTACTAGTAATTTAATAATATCATATGTGGACATTAAAGTTAAAAAACAGTAACCGGGTCTAGTTTTTGGTTTGTTTCATTTGGTAATAGAGACCCAAACGAGGGCTTTGCTCATTTGTTCGTTTGCAACAGGGTCTTTTTATGTTGCCCAAGCTGGTCTTGAACTCTTAGACTCATGTGGGCCTCCTGCGTCTAGAGTTCTGGGACTATATACACAAGCTACCGTGCAAGTTCTCTGAGACTGACATAAATGCAGGACTCAGATGCTGATATACAATAGTGTTAACAGTATTAGAAGGAATATATTCAGTAATTGTACTAAAATTTATATGTTATTATATTTGTTGTTTTCAAAATACTGTTTTACACTGAATTTGAAATGAGTACATCATAAGAAAAACTGTGAATCCATATGGTATTTTCACCTATTATTGTTTGGGGATATATTATAGTGACTTAAACCTAACCTTTAAGGTTCACATTATTAACAGAATTTTAAGTCAAATAGAGCAATATTTTTTAACTATATTTCACAAAATCATTTAAATAAATCTAGTTGGAGTTCTTTTGTAAAGTAGTTAGCACTTCCATAATTTATATGTTTTACAAATTGCTATAGCCATATCAAGTCTTAGCTTTTCACAGTGATTTACAATCACAATTCATTTTCTTATCCACCAATTCTAATTAACACAGTTTTCACTTGTTTCTAAAAGCTATTGAAGTTCTCGGGGGAAAAAATAACTGTCTCTATAGCTATTCTTTAACACTCAGAAAATAGGGTCTGTGGTTTTGTCTAAATCTTTATCCTTCTACTATGGTTTTGGTTTGTTTTTTTGTTGTTTCAAAGCAAAGCAAACATTTTAAGCCGGGGCTAATGACACTGGCTAATAGTACAGGCCTGGCAACTGAGCTACTCAGAAGCTGAGGCAAAAGAATAAGGAGTTTGATCACAGCCTTTGCTGCATGAGAAAGTCAAAGCCACCTCTGGCCAACATGAGACCCTCTCTCAAAACAAAAACTAAAAAACTAATCCCAGCACTTGGGAGGCAGAGGTAGAGGCAGGGGCATTTCTGTAAGAGCAAAGCCAGCCTAGTCTACAAAGTGAGTTCTAGGTCAGCCAGGGCCTCATAGTTAGACAAGCAAACAAACAAAAACATAATAAAAATAACATTAAATGTGAAAAGAATAAGTAAAAATATGGTTGGAGATATGACTCCAATGATGAAGTACATTTCTAGCGAAGTCCTGAGTTCGATTCTCAGACACACACACACACACACACACACTCTAAATGATCTGTATTTCACTTACTTCATATAGGTTTTAAAACATCCTGCTTTGTTTATGTATGGGGTATCTATTTCCTGAAACTTAAAAGTATTTATTTTCATCAAAGTTCATCAAAACTGGTTATAATTTGTGCTTGCCTGTTGGTCAGGGGCTTGGTCTTTCTTTTCTTTTTCTTTTTAAGACATAGTATTATGTAGCCCAGGCTAGCAATTAGTTTGAACTCACTATATAGCTCAGGTTGGCTTTGAATTCCTGATACTCTTGCCTCCAGCTGCTAAGGTTGCCGGGGTATATCACCACCATGCCAGGGATACAGGAGTGCATCATTATACCCAGTGTCTTAGCCTTTGTTTAGAAAATTTACCAGTATTACTTTATGAAATGATAAAGAAAATTTAAAACACCTATTTATCAGGACATCTTGAAATCATAAAGTTAAGTTGTAATTTTTTTGTTGTTTTGTTTTTTGTTTTTCGAGACAGGGTTTCTCCTTGTAGCCCTGGCTGTCCTGGAACTCTCACTCTCTGTAGACTAGGCTGGGCTCAAACTCACAGAGATTCGACTGTTTCTACCCCCGAAGTGCTAGGATTAAAGGCATGTGTCACCACTACTGCGTGTGTGTGTGTGTGTGTGTGTGACCAATATTTTTTGAGGGTTTTAAAAAATCTTTTCTTAAATTTTTATTTAGGTATATGTGTGTGTGCCTTCTTTGTGTGTGTATGCAGTGTCCCGAGAGGCCAGAGAAGGGCATCATTTGTTATGTTGTACAGCCAGATCTTTTGAATGAGATATATTTCTAAATATATCCTAACATCATATCACCTAGAATTGGAGTTACTAGAGTTTGTGAGCTGCCCCATATGGGTGCTGTAAACTGAACTTGGGGTCATAGAAGAACATCAAGCGCTCTTAACCACTGAACCATCTCTCTAGTCCTTTTCTGGGTCTCTGATTTATCCATCACAGACAAATCAGAATGTGACTGAGAGCTATGGAATGTAGATCTTCACTTAACATACAACCCATGTGGGAGTCTTTTTGTCCTGTGGTTTTTGTTGTTGTTTGTTTGTTTGCTTGTTTGTTTGTTTTGAAACAGTTTCTGTTTGTAGCCCTGGCTGTCCTGGAACTATGTAGAGCAGGCTGGCCTGGATCTCACAGTGATCCACCTGCCTCCACCTTTGCCTCCAAGTACTAGGATTAAAGGTATGCAGTACCACAACGGCCCAACCCATGTGGTTTTAATCACAGAAGTGGCTAATAGATACACACCTAAATAGAGGAGTTTATTCCAATATTCACCCACTGTACAGTCCTCTGGTGAACTCTCAGAAATAAGAAAGTTGAAAATCTTTTACAATATTTGTGATTGAAATTTTTTAGTATTTTATTTTTATTTTACATGTCTGAATGTTTTGTTTGCTTGTATATATGTGTGCCACATGACTGGTATATGACTGGTGCCTACAGAAGCCAAAAGAGAGTACTGTATCTTCTGGAACTGGAGTTAGGGGTGATTGTGAGCCACCATGAGGACGGTGGGAACTGACCTAGAGCAGCAGCAAGCATTCTTACCCCCACCCTCGGCCACCTCTCTAGCCCTGCTTGAAATTCTCTAGGACCTAGTACACTTAAGGAAAATCTTTATCATAGTGCTTTTTAGGAAAACAAAATATAACTGCAGATAAAATAAAATGTTATTTCAGAATCAAAACTTAGTGGGGTGTGGTAGTGTACCCTCTAATCCCTGATCTGGAGGCAGAGGAAGGTAGATCTCTGTGAATTCAAGGCCAGCCTTATCTACATAATGAGACCTTGCCTCAAAAAAACAAAAAAACAAAAAAACAAAAAACTGGACTATTTTGAATTACTGAAGTTTTCCTTAACTTAGGTTCCAATGAAAACCATGTCATTATGATTCTATCGGGAATGTCTAAAAACTGAGTATCAGTTAGTGAAATCCTTATCTACCAGAATGGAAAGCCAACAGAGCCTGGATAAAATAGATTAATCAAAGCAAAATAATATAAAGATTTTATTTAGGAAATGAGAGGGGGAAAAAATAAATGGACTTCAAACACAAAAAAGAAGAAAACTAGGATCGCTGGGGAAATGGTGAGAATAAAGATAAAAAGAACAGAAATTTCTTTCATTTAAAAAGGCCTTCACCCGATTTATATTTTTTAACAATTTACATAATATAGTTATCTGATAATTAAAATATACTGTAAATATTTTCAATTTTTTACATAACATCAAGACATTGCTAATCATTCTTTTCCTTAGGTTTTGTTTTATAAGTTCACAAGTAAATCAAACAATAAGAATATTTCTTGTTGGTAATTGACAATTCTGAAAAACACAGAATTTATTTCTTTTTAGAGCATTATGTATTTGGGTGTTTGAGTGTGTGCATGTGGAGACCTGAGTTGACATCTTTTTCTGCCTCAGCAACTGAAGCAGCAAGGGCTGAACTTGGAGCTCGGCAGTTCCAGCTAATCTAGTTAGTCAATTTGCTGCTGTGATCCTCTGTCTCTACCTTCTGGGTGCTGAGGTGTTAACAGCCACCATGTCTGGCCTGCTTTGCATATGTTTGTTGAGGATCCAAATTCATCCTCAGGCTCTTCCAGCAGGTGCTTAATCCACAGAGCCATCTCCCAGTTCAAGCATGAACTTTTCATCTGATTTGTACTTACGAAAATAAATTACCTTAACAAATATGTTAATACATCTTTTCATACTAACCTGACGGACTGTGTCTGTTCTCCAGCATCATGGGATCTTTCGTGCTATCTGTGGGAGAATTTTCAGTGGAAAGTTTTTCAGTTTTGTCATTTTCGACTATATCCTCCTGACCCGGCATCTGTTTGGAAAATGGTGATTCTGTATCCTCTGGGTGATTCTGGAAGCTCCAAGGATTATCAAAGAACTTCTTCAGATATAGCATAGAACCATAATCACCTTTCTTCTCCAGGGGGCTCTCCTTGCCTGTTTCTGTTTCCACAGGTGCTATCATTTCCCTTTCTTCTTCCTTTTCCGGGTCAAAGTCACTCGCTATAGGATATTTGTGGCTATCTCCCCCACCATCTTCACTTTCCCCATTGTCAGAGGTAGTTCCGTCTTTATTAGTTTGTGCAAAGCCTAGCATACCGAAACCAAAATAAAACCAGCTTGGACTGAGGACTGAGCTGTCATTAATGACTGTCTCTTCCTTGTCTGTTGATATTTCCCTGCATGTAGGTGAGGCTTCTTCATCCAGTGGAACAGAATTGGGACCATCTTCTAATGGCGGATTGCTTTCTTCCGACAATAACTCAAGTCCTGTGTCTTCCTTTCCGAAACCTAAATAACTTGTGAATCCGCCGCCAAACCAGGCATTGGCTTCAGGTTTGAGAACATGCTCTGACTCAGAAGGTAGTTCGTATTGTTCCTCCAGCACCGAGCTGGCTTCTGGTGCCTCAGAATCAAGCTGTGATTTTGGATCTTGCTCAAGTTCTATCTGGGGTTCGCCGTTGTTTAATTTCTCCAGGTCATTCTCCTCCTCCACTGTTAATTTCCTACTCTGAAATGAGCTTTCTTGTGCGGGCTCAGTATCTGGTTCAAAAGGCTTCTCTTCAGCTTCTTCTCTCCTCAGTCCAAACCATCCTTGCTTTTCTGGCACACTCAGGGATGGCAAGGCCTGGTCCCAGACTGGGGTGTAACCCAGCTCGCCACTGCCTGCGTTTCCGGCCTCTTTCCAGCCGTTTGACGCACTGGAAATTCTGAAATCTTCAGGAGTTTCTGGTTCTGAAATTTGCTCTTCAAACAAAGTCCCTTCAAACTCTGTATAAAAGTCAGGCTCTGGCTGGAAATCACCTTGTATATCGTATTTTTGGTCTTCATCGTTTTCATATGGATACATATTTTCGTCGTCACCACTGATTAACTCACTCTGTTCACTTCCAAATATGTACCCTTCTCCAAGAAGACAAAGAAAGTCAGATTCCTAAAAGACACACACACACACAAATCATAAATGTCTGTCCCTGAACATTTTAAGATAGAGGACTATAGCCAGGTGTGTTGTTTCACATCAATAATCCCTGAATTTTGTGGTCTGAGTCAGGAGGATTGTGAATCTGAGGCTAGCTAGTCTTTACAGAAGGACAGTATCATGGACTGAAGAGGTGGCTCAGCAGTTAAAAGTACTGGCTGCTCTACCAGAGAACCTGAGCTCAGTTTCCAGCACTCACATCAGGCAGCTCCCTCGCTGCTGCTAGTTCCAATACATCCAACACCCTCTTCTTGCCTCCCAAGGCAACTGTACACATGTGGCATACACACACACACACACACACACACACACACACACACACACACAAAGAGAAAGATGTAAATTTAAAAATGTCTCATTAAAAGACTTTATTTCAAAAAGTAAAAGGATAACTACAACTTTCTCAACTATATGCAACTAGCATAACCCCAGAGCAAAAACTGCAATCAGGTCTCTGAACCCCGAACACATGCATCACAACTTACCTCTAAGGATTAATGGCATAAACTTAAATGAAAATCCTTACCAGGTATGGTGGCCTATGCCTTTACTCCCAGCACTCAGGGAGGCAGAGGCAGAATTCGAGGCCAGCCTGGTCTACAAAGTCCAGGACAGCCAAAGCTATACAGAGTAACCCTCTTAAAACACACACACACAAACACATGTACATACTTGGTGGCTGGATGGATGAAGCAAAGCTCTAACAAAAAAAGCTCCAACAACTTTACACACACACACACACACACACACACACACACACACAGTGGGTGAATAGAGAAAACTCCAACAAGCAAGCTCCAACTTTGTTTTTCTCCTGCAGCTTGTATATCCCAGCAAAATCTTTTTTTTTTTAAGATTTATTTATTTATCATTTATACAATATCCTGCCTACATGCCAGAAGAAGGCGCCAGACCTCATTATAGATGGCTGTGAGCCACCATGTGGTTGCTGGGAATTGAACTCAGGACTTTTGGAAGAAGAGCCAGCACTCTTACCCTCTGAGCCATCTCTCCAGCCCTCCCAGGAAAATCTTACAAGCAGTACAGATATCATAATGTGGTTACACTGTATTTTTCTTTAAGTAAACAATTATATTTACCTAGAAAAAACATGTTCCCCAATACCCTGCTCACATGATCAAATTTTTTGTATTACAGGTGAAGAAAACAAATTATTCCCAAGAACCCACATACATTCATAACTAAGAAATTTGTTATAGACTAACAAAGTGTAAGCAAGGAAGGTAATTTTTTCAGTCAGTCTCTCTTTACTGGCAGGCTACAATTTACAGTTACAAAGAAAGGATCAAAACTCTTATTATTTATCTTAAAAAGTGATCCTATAAAAATCCTAAGAGAATCACAAATTGAAACTTGTATATAAAAAACAATCAGTCATTTCCACTTTAAATCCTCACGGTGCACATTTACTCATTGACAATTTTTTTATTGAATCATATCAGGAAGCTAAGGGAAAAAATGAATACAAGAAATTAATCATCACTTTGATCACCAGTCAAGCTACAGCAAGAAAGAGGCACATCAACTAGTACCAGTCAGGCCACCACTGTTCTTGTTCTCTGACCTCAAAAGATCCCTAGCTCATCTATTAAGAGAAGAGTCCCTTTCTGAGCTCCAAATGTTATCTAAGATTTTCTGTATCAGAGCCACTAACAAAAACCATCTTAACCTAACTTTACTAACAATCTTCTCAAATTCTTCCTAGAGGTGGTAGTCATTGCTAACAATCTGTATCTCTAAGATCTTTCTGAGGGTGGTGGATGAATCATTAATCTGCTGTAGCAAAAGGGGTTGAAAAAGATCAAGCACTATTACTGTAATAGATACAGTAATCTGTTGCCCAGTGAGGGGCTGGAAGCTCCCCTAGGGTTTTCATACAACTCATAGATTACAAGGGATGTAGTAACTGTGAAGACAACAAGCAGAGCAAAGCTCTACGACAGGATGAGGTCATAGAGACAGGAAGTCCCTGGGACTTTGCCTCTCAGGCACACCCATGGAGGTTGTGCTAACCAGTGGGCCACATTCCATGAGTTCTAACACTGTTTTGCTGTTCCTCCTGCAGGGCCCCAACAAGTAAATTCTGATGAGAAAGTATACTTGTATTAGCTACAAAATCTTGCACCACCTGAGAGTATAATAAGTGAACGCATGCATCTGTGCAGTGGTTTGAGGGCATAAGCTACATAGTTTAAATGTGCCTCTCGAAAAGCATTTATTGGAAACTTACCAGTCTTAGGAGATGGGCCCTCATGATTAAGTGATTAGGCCACAAGGTCAGTGTGAATAGAAAAAAAGCGCTTTGTTATCATGGGAGTGGGTGCACCATCCCAAGAGTGATTCTTTACCAAAGGATGGGCTCAGCACTTGTTCTGTTTTGCCTTCTCTCGCTCTCTTTCCTTCCACCACAGAGTCATATAACAAGAACACCCTTACCAGATGTCAGCAGCTTGAGCGTAAACTTCCTAGCTGTAGTGGTTTGAACAGAAATGGCTCCCATACGCTCATGTATTTGAATTGTTCAGCAGGTAAAGGTGCCGACCACCAAGACTGTGGAAACTCACATAGTAGAAGGACAGAACTGATTCCAGCAAGTTAACCTCTGACCTCCACACATGGGCAGTAGCACAAGAGCATATGCACACATATGAGTACACACACACACACACACACACACACACACACACACGTGTACACATGCCTGATTACGTATATTTGAGCCTACATAAACCATGATGTTCATGTGGAGGTGAGTTGGTTCTTTCCTTCTCCTTTTACATGAGTTCCAGGAATCAGTCTCAGGTCATCAGGCTTTGTGACAAGCTCCTTCACTGGCTCTGTCATCTCACTGACTCTCATTTTTTTTTTTATTGCAAACTAATTATCCAATGCCCCCAATCATACCATGTCCCCAATCTATACAGAGTAGTAGTTGGCACACAAAAAGACACATAATAATTGCATCTAATTTGATGAATGTAGACAAATCCACTGCTAGTACCAGCACTAGTCTAGGGCAGCAGTTCTCAACCTGTGGGTTGCAGTGCCTTTGACGCCGAACAAATTCTTTCCTAGGGGTCGGATATCAGATATTAACATTATGATTCATGACAGTAGCAAAATGACAGTTATGAAGTAACAATGAAATAATTTTGTGGTTGGGGAGCTGTATTAAAGGATCACAGCATTAGGAAGGTTGAGAACCTGATCTAGGAAAATACTCCAAACGTTTCCCCAAGAGGCACTAATGTTTTAAGCTGCAATCTAAAGTGTGAGATGAAAATAGGGCAGGGTGTTCTACCAGAAAAAGAGCCCCTTCAAGTTCCTGGCCTAGGAAGGAGTTGGCACATCTAAGAACAATCTAAAAGCCAGTCTGTCCAGAGGTGTGTGTGGCTTATGAGAGAGAGGCACAAGACAGAAACTGAAGCAGCAGAAACAGGACCTGTGAGGCCAGAGATGGAGTCTAGGCTATATGCCAGATCAAATGAAAAGCAGCCATGAATGGGATTTAACAAAAGGAATGACGTGTCCTGATATTTTGTTTTTGTTTTTATAAGATCTGTTACTGTTTGAAGGACAGACTAGAAAAAAGCAAAATGGAACCAGTTAGAAGACTGTTATCCTCCAGTCAGGAAGTGATGACTGCTGGCTGGTGAGATGGTTGGGTGAGTGAAGGGGTATGCTGTGCCAGCCTGGCGTGCCAGGCCAATCCCTGGAGTCCACGTGAGTGTTGCAGGAGAGAATTGACTCTACAAAGTTGTCCTCTGACCTGCACAGACATTGTCTGGCAATGCATCCTTGCCCTCATCAGGCACATAATGCACAATAATAATATAACTGCGAAAAAGGAGATTATGCCTTGGATTAGGTCTACAAGGGTGGAACTGCAGAGAAGAGAATGTGCTACAGAACAGAATACAGAAGTGACAGGCCCAAGTATCCTGCAGGAAGTGGACAGCTAATCCCAGTGCCAATAACAGACAGTTTGTAGAAACAAACAGTCTCACTTCACAATGTGACCTTACTCATGGTAAAACCCGGAATCTGAGTTAAATTGGCAAATCAAATTCATATATTAAAATATCAGTTTCTGATTCCTTTTCTTAATACCAAGCTCAACATTATTTGAATTTCATTAAGAATTCCAACAGCAGTGGGACAGTACTTAGTCCCAGTACTCAGGAAGCAAAGGCCAGCAGATCTCTGAGTTGGAGGCCAACTTGGTCTCCTAAATGAGTTCTAGGACAACCAGAGCTACACAGAGAAACATTGTCTCAAAAAACAAACAAACGAAAAGAGGTATTTGCTCTGCTTTTCTAGAGAACTAGAATTAAGTTCTCAGGGGATCTGACCCCTTTTGGACTTAAAAGACACCTACATGCATGTGTGCCCACACGTACTCACACCCACAAATAAATAAAATTAAAAAAAAAAAAAACAATTCCAACATCATGAGGCCAGAGAGACGACTCAGAGGTTAAGAGCAGTTCTTCCAGAGGCCCTAGATTCAATTTTCAGTGCTCACATGGCAGCTTAAAACTGTCTATAACTCCAGTTCTAGGGGATTTGATGCTTTCTTCTGGCCTCTGCAGGCACCAGGCATGTATGTGGTGCACAGACATATATGCAGACAAACACTCCTACACATAAAATAATAAAATTAATTAACTTAACATAAACAATAGCCAAAGTGGTTGTTCAGATATGAGGCCTAGGGAAGGTGGTAGGAGAAATACCTTTTGGTCCTAGTAGTACAACAGTATCAGTAATTGTAGCTAAGGAATAGCAACTGTGTGCTGTTCTGTGCCCTTCTTGTGTGCTCAATATTCTTCAATCAGTTGGAGTTACTGCTACGTTACTAACACATGTGACTGCTATTTTTCAGGTGATAAAACTTAAGCAGCCAATACTACAGCCCTAGTCAGTGGTTGAGTCGGGCTTTAAGCTCACGCCCTCTGCAGAATTCACACGTTTAACCACTGTACTCTGTTAATTTTTCAGAAAGCTAAATCTTTAACTGTCATCAACTCTATTCTGTTTAATTGTATTCACATACCCAAGTCATGCCAAGAACAAGTTCTTAATAACTACCACTTATGTTCACAAAATGAGGTACATAATCAATGAACATTTATGCCAAGGAGGCCATTTTTGCCAAGAACTTTTAAATTTAATTAATAGCCGGGAATGAGTTTACTCACTTTAGTTGGCATTTCAACTTCTTCGGATATGAACACCTCTTCGATCTCGACTGCATCTCTGGGAAAAAATCCAAAATCTTTTCCTTTCTATCAAAACAAAACAAAAACAAAAACAAAGATTATGAAGGAAAAGTGATTGAAGTAGGCCTAACTATTGGGCCTCATTTTGCTCTGTGACCTTGGCTTTAGCTATGTTCAATCACAGAATATTAATTGGCGATCAAATGCCACCTAAAAAATCATGAATGCAGACTGTGGATATAATTAAGTGGTAGCTGCTTGCTTAGGTCCTAGGTTCAAGCCCCAGTGCCAAACAAACATTCAACAAGAACATGAGTGAGGCCTTATTGTTTTGTTATTTGACAGACTAATATTAACTTAAGGGCATGATGACCTAAACTGTAAAATATCACTGTTGCAAATGTCAAAAGCTATACTATATACTCCTATTATTCTCGCTCTCCCTCTCTTCATTCTTTTTATAGATTTTAAGAGTTATACAGTTTTATTTTATGTGTATGGGTGTTTTCCCTATAGTGCCTGTGGGGACTGGAAGAGGTCATCAGACCAGCTAGGACTGGAGTGATAGACAGTTGTGAGCTGCCATGTGGATACTGGGAACCAAACCAGGTCCTCTGGAAGAGTAGCAAGTGCGTGTTCCTGCTCCACCCCTGCCCTGTTCCCTAGGACTTTCTTTGCCCAGGTTCTGCAGATTTACACTCTTAGATCTGCGTTATCAAAAAGTAACAGTCCAGTTGACAGCAGGAAGACAGTACTGTGGCAAGCTCAAGAGTTCTCGAGAAAGGGATTTACATTCCCGGATGCGGCAGACAGGTTTATTGAGGTAGTTAAGGTCCATGTGCTCCCAAAGGAGGATGCTGTTCCTTTTGGCTTTTTGAGCTAACCTGGTAACAGATTCTTTGACCCAGCTTGAGCACATGTAGGATATCCCCCAAGAGTGAAGTCACCATTCAACCACTCACAAGCCCTCTTATTCCTGTTAAAGTTTTCTGTCTTCTGATCCAACACCATCACACATTGACTAAGATTCTTCTAGCTGTCCAGACAGTCTTCATTTACAGCTATTTGGAATGAGTCTATGAGTCCACCACTATGAGTTCTTAAGTGGTTATGAGTGCAGACTAACCCTCTCTACTTAGCTTAGCTAAAAGGCAGAGAAGCAATTAAACTAAACATGTAAATGTACCAAACTAAAGGCAGCTGAGAGTTCCACCTAACCCTTACCCATTAAATGGTAATTAAACTCAGGTTGTGAGGCCTGGCAGTAAGTGCCTTTACCCACTGATTCATTTCACAGGCTCTCCTTCCTTATTTTATTTTATATTTGTGTAGAATTATTTTCATGCTTACTAAACAAAACAGATAGCTTTCTTTGCCTCTTATGACATATACTATATTTTCCTATACCCAAATCAGATTTCTGTGATACATTCAAAACACGGACAGGTATTTTAAAGCCATCCTAAAAGCTTTGTGCAGTGGCAGTATCATAGCCAATGAGGTTTATCCAAGGCGCGATTATTGCTAATTGAAAACTTTTCCCTAAAGCCATCCTAAGCAATAAGGAGTCCCAGGATATGCAGGGTAGAAAGCAAATCTGGCCAGTGGCAAAGGTTTGGTTACATATCCCCTGTGGGAAGAGGAGGGCTTCAGATACAGCCTGTGCCTTCAGATGGGTACAGATGGGTACACCAGGAGGATCAGGCATTCAGCCTCGTCCTCAGCTACACTGGGAGCTTATGGAGGGCCCAGGCTATATGAAACTGTCTCAAAAATAAAATTATTCATTCAAACAGTTAGCACAGAGGAGATATTAGGGAAGAAGCTGATATATGCACAATATGGGACCTTTGGGGGACTCCATTAGATTGGTCATCTCTTTTCAGCTCGAAAGTAAACTGATCACAGCATGCCCTCATTACAAAACATAATACACATGAGAAATATAAATATTTTCAACTGAAAGCATTAATTATTATCCTGAGAGTTAGCGTGGGCTTCTTTTACTTTGGCCAAATGAAAAGATCTCCCAGTTATTATGTCATTTTCCATGAAAATTTTATATACCTTTCTTCCCTGCAACATCAACCTTTTTGCTGACCTCTCCAACACACCTCTGCTCTCTCTCTCATCAGACAAACACGCTTTGAAATCTGGCCAACCAACTTCCCAGTCTCTCTCACAGCACAGAGAGAGTTCTGGCTGACATATTATGTGTCAGCACTCTCGAAGGCTTCCTAAATAAATATGAACTCTAAATTTAAGATTATGTATGTTATGTAAAAAGCAATTTCAAAGCACTCCTTCAGTCTTCCATCTCAAGCTGTCTTTCCCAAAACCTCCTCTACAGAAATTTTAGAGCTGGGCTGGAGAGATGACTCAGTGGTTAAGAGCACTGACTGTTCCTACAGAGGACTTGGGTTCAATTCCCAGCACCCACATGGCAGCTCACAGCTGTCTATAACTCCAAGATCTGACACCCTCACAGAGATGCATGCAGACAAAATACCAATGCACATGAAATAAAAATAAATAAATTTTTAAAAAGAAAAGATTTTAGAGACACCACTAAATGTGATTTTTTTTTTTCAACCCTAGATGATCTAGAACTTGCTATGTAGACCAGGCTGGCCTTGTACTCACAGAGATCCACCTGCCTCTGCTGCCCAAAGGCTTGGAATAAAGGAATGCGTATGATAAATTTTTTGTTTGTTTGCTTAGGTTGGATGAGGGTTGTTAATATTTATACAGAGCTTTGAAGTTGTTAGATGAAAGTTCTTTTATAGACTAACAGCAAGTATCCTTGTACAAATTGGTCATTTCTTCTGCATTCAGTTCTTAGCTAGATACTTACGCTTCCTGCCCACAAATCTTCTCTCTCTCCTGCAAGCTTAACATAGACAGAGATCTCGTCCCCCTCAGTGAAGTTCAGGTATCGACAGTCAGGTCCCGTGTGGTCTCTCAGGGCTAAGACTCTGCTGATTAAAGCTGTATAGACACACGAAGAAAAGCAAACACTTTGAAATGCTATTGCTTCTCACTTATTTATAAAAAAAAAAAAAAAAAAAAAAAAAAAAAAAAAGGCCTTGCTATGTATCTCAGGCTTGCCTCAAACTTAAAATCTTCCTGCTTCAGCTCCTCCCTGGTGCTGAAATTTTAGATTTATAGCACCATACTTGACTCCTCCATCCATTTTGCCTTCCTTAAATCCATCCTTTAAATTTTGAGATGATGGCTGGGGCTGATGGTTCACACTTGTAATCACAGCATTCATGAAGCTGAGAAGGATTTCAAGAGTTTGGGATATTTCAATAATAATAATAATAATAATAATAATAAAGTTTGAAATATTAATTTACTAATATTGGTTATGTTCTCAAGAACCAAAATAAACTTTTCACTACATGCAGACTTAAGCTCAGATTATTTTGGCACAGTATAGCAGATTATTCACAACCTGATCCCACTTACCTATTTTCTAAATTTAAATTATGTGTGTGTGTGTTTACACATGTAGTGCACATGTGGAGGTCAGAGTACAACTTTTGGGAGTCAGTTCTCTCCTTCTATTCTGTGGGCCTGCTTACCAAACTCAGGTTGTAAGGCCTGGCAGCAAGTGCCTTTACCTACTGATTCATTTCACAGGCTCTCCTTCCTTATTTTATTTTATATTTTAAAGATGTTTTTACTTTATTTGTTTGAGTGTTTTGCTTGCATGTCTGTATGTGCACCTGTATGTGTATGTATGTATGTGACTCTGGTGCCCACTAAGGCCATAGAGGGTACTAGATCCCCTGGAACTGGATCTATAGATAGTTGTGGGCTACCACGTGGGTACGGGGACATGAACCCAGATCCCCTGCAAGAGCGGTAAGCACCACAAATCTGCCTCTGAAGGCCCTGCCTTCCCTATTTTAAGCAACCTCTCCTATTCCTTTGCCCAGATGCAGGGCTACACTCCAGCTTACAAATCGGTTTCTCTCAGAGTGAGTCACTACTGCTCTCTCGTGTGTGCCAAACGCTGCCTTTCTTCCCGGTACCCTCACATTTCCAGGCATTCTATTTTCATTCTGTTAAATCCTCAATACATATCTATAAGGTAAACAACCCCATTTCATTCTAACACATGAGCCCTTAGCTAAGGTTTAGGGGCTGATCATATAGCTCTGGTTGGCCAGCTTTGCCTGAGGATTTTTTTGTTTTTTTGTTTGTTTTGTTTTTCACTGCAACATCACCATCCTTATCATATGGTTCTATTTCCATATTTCCCTCAGTTCAGAAAAATTCCACTTCTTTTCATTTTTAGCTCACATCCTGCTTTTTTTTCTGAGTCTGAACTCCAGCATTACCTGTTATGCTTATAATTTTACATAGCTATTATTCTACAATGATCTGTTTTGTCATTATTAAATAAAATGAACATTCCTACAGAATAAAAAACAGCTTACATTTCACTTTATCCCTTTTAAGACACATTGTATTAATACACACAGCCCAGACATAGTAGGCTCACAGTAACTCTAAGCAAACCATGAATGCATGATTCAGCCCTCAATGCCTAAAGTAACACACATATAACTATGTGGTACTAATGTGCAAAATTTAAAAACACACTGATGAAGCCCTTCAATAAGAGTCAAAATAGCATTATAAGTTACTATGAATTTGAATTTCTGTTGTCCCCTAAAAATATTTAAGTGCTGATTTAAAGCAAAATGGGAAAGAATCACTGCAAAGTTCTGAGGTGACAAACTTCCCTGGCATATTGAACAACTTTTCCAAAAGGTTAAAAAAAAAAAAAAGATTGCTCATAAAAAATACCACTAGTGAAATTTTTACATTTAAACTAATCATTTTGCATTTTGAAATGCTGTCTTCTGGACATGCTGTGACTCACAAACTCACAGCAGCTAGCCAAAAACTTGTACAAGCTCAAGCCATTGACATTCCAAAACAGCAGGGAAGGACCCACATGCCCCCACTGGTAGCCAACAGCTGCTAGCCCCAGCAGCTAGCCCGCAGCTTCTGGGCAAAGAGAGGCATTTTTCTTTAGGGCTGTGGCCACTGGCTCAGGAGGATGATTCAAACCCACAGGGTGCTTATCTGTAACTCCAATTCCAGGGCCTCTAAAATGATCTCCACCTGCACCCTGCAAGCACATAGCATGCAGGCAAAATACCCACACATAAAATAAAATAAACACATCTTTAAAAAGAACTTTTTTCAAAGAATATGAATTGGGAGAAGACATGTTTCAGGACCCGCAGGTGGAGTTAGAAGTGGGATGTAGGGTAAATGATCAACACACATAGTATAAATGTACGGATTTGCCAAGGGATAAATAAAAAGTACTATTAAAATATAAAAAGCAAGTATTAGAGGAAAATTAAAAGATATTTACTATAAAATACCATGTAGTCGGCAGAGCATGGTGGTGCACAACTTTAATCCCAGCACTTGGGAAGCAGATCTTTGTGAGTTTGAGGCCAGCCTGGTCTACAAAGCAAGTCCAGAACAGCCAGGGTTACACAGAAAAACCCTGTCAGGAAAATAAAAACAAACAAACAAACAAACAAAAAGAACCCTCTTTGGCGTCTGAGGGCACCTAGTACACAACCAGTGCCTTTATATGCATGCATGCAAACACTAATACACATTAAATAGAAGTATATAATCTTTAAATATATACATATATGTGTGTATATATATGTCTTAGACATTATTGTATTTCATATAATTACAATTCGTACTTTAATTTTCATTTTGAAAAATTGGAAATACTTTTTATGTTAGAAAAATAAAACTTATTTTCAGGAACTCTAAGATAAGGACACAATTTTTTCTTTTTCTGTTTTTGTTGTTTTATTTTTAGACAAAGAACTCACTATGTAGACCAAGCCAACCTGGAACTAGAGATCTGCCTGCTTCTGCTTCTTGGTGCCATCATACACAGCAGGATAAAGTTATTTTAAACCATCATGTGTATACCAAAAAATTAAGTTCTTGGGGATGGAGCTATTACTGAGTGGTTAAGAGCACTTACTGCTCTTTCAGAAGACCCAGGTTCAGTTCCCAGTACTTACATGGAGCTCATGGTTGTTTGTAACTCAAGTTCCAGGGAATCAAAGCCCTCTCCTGGATGCCATGAGCTCTGGGCACATATGTGGTATACATATACACACATACATACAGGCAAAATACCCATATATATATATATACATATATATAATAAAAATAAAAATTTTAAATATAAGTTCTTAAACAACAAAGTAGAAATTAATTTCTCTTCATAGAGACTCAAGAAAGTTTAATATTGAATGTTGTAAGTCATACATATCTATATTGGAACATTTATTTTAGCACTTTTACATAATAAATTAACACAAATGATTAGCATTTCATATTAAGACAGCTAAATCATGATGGTTGAAAACAGAAATATTTGGGGGGAAACTCATGAGAACCAGAAAGTTCTATTGTGAAATAGAAACTAAAATGTAGAAGGTTCATCAACAGTGAGTTACCAAACTATTTGATATCTTTTTAAACAACTCATTGTCTTAAAAAAAAAAAAATAGCAAAACAGTTGGATATTAAGTTTTTGACACTTGGATTACAACCATTTGTGACATTTCTATATGTTTTATTTTTGTTTCTGATGTTAAATTTATAATAGTGTTATCATAAAATGCTTTGTTTCTAGAATTCCTTTTTTATATCAAGCTATACTTTATAATTCAAGTATTTTTCAGTACTATTAAATGTTGAGTTTTCATCACACAGATCCACCCACAGTAACATTTAATGTGATTTTATAACTCTGTGTAAGAAGAAGAAGAAAAGCAAACTTACTTTCACATTCCAAGTCACCACACTTTTTAAGGTGTGCCAGCAACTCCGTGCCCTCCAGACACTTTGTCAGAGAAACAACCAAAAGAAGGATTCTTTGAACACTGATTTCCGCCATGCTTAGACAAGCCACCAGGAATCCTAAACAGGCACTGGAGGGCTTGCTAGGTTGCAGACATGGCAGCAAAACAGCAGATACTCCTTCTGTAGTGCAAGAGAAAAAGGCAGAGTATTTTCAGTCCCTCTGTAGCTACATTGTTCTATAGGTGTGCCGGCTCAGCTTCAGGAATTAACACTCTCCAGTCTCAATCTGCAGTGTCAGTTAGCCAGATAAAACAGAAGGGCTTAATAATTAACAGGGACTTTTAGTTGGACTAGTGTTTTATAAAGTTGGACCATGTGAAACTGACTCACTTAAAGGCACCCTGCACTCAGCAGGACAGTTCTCACACCTCCACAAAAGGGTACTTAATCTCTGATCTTCAGGCAGATTAGTCACCAAGTAAAAAACAAATACTTACTGCATGCGAATTCTAACTTCAAAAGAGAAGGTATAGAGTCAGAAAATATCTCTGTGAATAAATGTACTTACCACTAATGCTGATGACCTGAGTTTAATATTACCTGGGACCCATTTGATTAAAAGAGAGAACTGATTCCCACAAGTGGTAGTCTGATGTACACTCATTCACCCACACACACAAAGAACAAATAAATAGATAAATAGACAAATAAATAATTGTAATTTTAAAAGTTAGATGCATGATCCAAAATGAATTCACTGTTTTGCAAAAAATAGAAATTAAAGTTAAAAAAAAAATGCTGTACACATGGTATTAAAAAGGAGAAGGTAGGGGCTGGAGAAATGTCTCACAGCTTAAGAGCACTGCCTGCTCTTCCAGAGGTCCTGAGTTCAATTCCCAGCAACCACATGGTGGTTCACAACCATCTATAATGGGATCTGGTGCCCTCTTCTGGCGTGCAGCTGTAATGCAGTGAGAGCATTGTATACATAATAAATAAATCTTAAAAAAAAAAAAAAAAGGAGAAGGTAAATTGGGCTTGGTGGCACATGCCTGTAGATCCAGCACTTGGGAGACAGAGGCAGGTGGATCTCTGAGTTCAATGCCTGCCTGGTCTACAAAGTGAGTCTAGGACAGCCAAGGCTACACAGAGAACTCTGTCTAGAAAAAAAGAGGGGCGGAGGGAAAAGAAGGTATATAGTTATATAAAAAACAGTATTAATTTATGTTAAAAGTATGATTTGATTTTGAGAACTGGGCACAGTGGCACATGCCTGTAATCCCCCACTAGGGGAGGCAGAGGCAGGCACATCTCTGTGAGTTTAAAGCCAGCCGGTCTACAAAGTGAGTCCAGGACAGCCAAGGCTACACAGAGAAACCCTAACTCAAAAAAACAAAGCAAAACAAAGACAAAAAAAGGATAATTTTGAAATATAATGAAATTATCAGAAAAACTATTCCTCTGGGTATTTTAAAAAATCTTCAGTTTTACTATGAAGTCACAGTTATATAAAACATAATAACTGTTCACTATGATCCACATATGACCTAAAGTGCCTAAATAATGTGCACAGATACATGATTTGATTTCAACTTCATACTGGTTGTCTGGGGTAAATGACATTATTGCCCTGATATTTCCATATAAGCCACAGCAGAGACAAGCTAAGTTACCCAATGTCATGCAGCAAGTAATGAAAACATTGATAGTACGGTACTATGGTAAAACTACTATGGTAACTACTGTGTTTTAAATCACCTGCTGTGGAAAAACAGTAGAGGATTCCCACACATTTAAAATTATGTGTGTATTATAAAAGTGGAGAG
The DNA here is from genome assembly GCF_907164565.1 of Psammomys obesus. Lineage (NCBI taxonomy): Eukaryota > Metazoa > Chordata > Mammalia > Rodentia > Muridae > Psammomys > Psammomys obesus. The sequence goes on from NW_026596166.1 coordinate 22,413,957, forward strand.
AAAATGAGAGCACTGAAAATGCTCCCTCAAAGAGTAAAAATGTGATTTCAGAATATGTTCTCCTTTATTGTTTTCTTTTGTAAAAAAACCAGTGAGCATACGTCATTTGAAAATAAGTTATGAAAGTTAAGTCATTTGAATGTTGCTGTTGCTTTAAAAAGATCAAAGTCCTGTATTGGGAAATTTTGTTTAAGGTACTAGATCTGAAGGTCCTCAGGTCCCAACACAGTGCACTCCACTCTACTGCCAGACAGAAAGAAGACAAATATCCATCACTCCAGCAAGCTAAAGTAAAGAATCTTTGCTTTCAAAGTCCTAAAAGAACAGAAGTACATTACCTGCTGGTTTGTTTATCAGTGGGAAGTCTGTTCTCTCCAAGATAAGGTTTTTACATCTCCCAAAAGAATCCAAGTGAACATGCACTTGAAGGTTAGTTGCCTTGCAAGAGAGCATTCCATAGTTACACATACACTCATAAACACACACACACACACACACACACACACACACACACAATAGACGGACAGATAGATGAGCCAGCAAGATAGCTCACAGGTAAAGGTGCTTGCCACAAACCCTAAAGACCTGAATTCAATCCCTGGAATTCACATAGAGTAAGGGAGAGCCAATTTCTCCTTCAAGTTGTCCCATGACTGCCACCTGCACTCCATAGCTACACTCCCCCCCCACACACACATATAGACGCACATATATGATAATAAATGAATGTAAATAATAAAATTAAATTTAAAAATTCCAAGTAAAGCTGGGTGGTGGGGGCTGGAAGGTGGCTCAAAGGTTAAGAGCACTGTTTGCTCTTTTGAAAGGTACTGTGTTCAATTCCCAGCAACCACATGGTGGCCCATAACCATCTATAATAATAAATATCTGGTGCCCTCTTCTGGTGTGTATAAATAATAAATAAATCTTTAAAAAAAAAAAAAAAGGCTGAGTAGTGGTGGTACAGACCTTTAATTCCAGCACTCAGGAAGCTGAGGCAGTTGAATCTCTGAGTTTGAGGCCAGTCTGGTCTATAGTGTTTCAGGATGGTCAGGGCCACACAGAGAAAACTTGTCTGGAGCACAGCAAAGTTTTTCTATTGATTGCCATAGCAGAGATGTAAGTAGAGAAAAAAATTCAGAGAGAGATGGGTCTGCTAGGCACACACACCCACGCTTGCCTCTTACTGCACCCGCATCTCATTTTCTGTATAGATCGTCATTTAAAGAAACCAGAAAATGTAGAATAATGTTGATTAATGATCTCCAACAGAGCCAAGTGAAGAGGCAGAATAGGAAGAGGACAAGAGGATTTAACTCAAGAAACTACTATAAATAACAGCTACATCAACTTAGTCAGATATTACCTAACCTTTGACGCAATGTGTAGATTAAATGTATTCACCTAGGAAGCCAACACTGAGGAAGATGTCATGGTAACAAAACACAGCCATTGGAAGTAAAAGAACCTGCTGTACAAAGCTGATGATTGAATCATCAACGACACACATCACATCCTACAAAAGAAAAAAAAAAAGTAAAACAGCCTTTCCATAAGAACTTAAGAGCATACTCATGAGTGTTTGATTTTTATTGTGTAGCGGTGTTATTGCCAATTCTGTACAGTATTGCTTCCTCTCTTCCTATCTCAAATTTCCTAAAGGGAAAACATATTTCCTTAAAATATGTGCCTGTCACTCTGGCAACTTATAAGTTCCATTCAGGAGCTCCTCAGGATTAGCAGAACTGCATAAAGCAGTAGGGTTTTTACCAAGGTCCAGGTATGAGAACAGAGCTTCTGTATAAAGTCCCTGTGGTAGGCAGGCATGAAGAAAGGGAAAAGGCCTGGGAATGGCTGAGAGTTAAGCTGCTGTGGAAGGCATGTGGAGGGCTGATCTCCTCTCCTCCAGGTAGGATTATCCACCCAGCTTCCTGGAGTTCAGTCAGTTGACAGCCTCCACCAGGCTGCTGTGTCAAAGTCTGCCTTCACTGCAGGGAGTCACCTTACCCAAGATTACTTCTCCTGGGTGCTCTAGTGCATGCAGGAAATAAACAAGGCAGTAAAGGGCAGCGTCACTCTTCAACTCAGAGCTTCCTGTTGACTAAGTCATTGCAATTTGGTTTCTGTGCTTTTCTGCTTTCTTCCCCTTCCTTTCAAGGAAGTGAATCCCTTGAGTCCCAAATTCCATCTCAGTATCTGCTTCTAGAAGGCACAACCTTGGAAGCCATGAGACCCAGACAAACAGAGACAGCAGTAAACAAACATGATTTACCCTGTGTGTTAGTCACTCTGTGAGTTCCTTGTGTGTTTTGTGTTGCTGAGGTCCACAGGGTAATTCTACTCACCTTTTTATGTTTTGTTTCTATCAAAAGGAATTCTACCAGGAAATGAATGAATATCTAGATAAAAGGGCTGATGTGTGGTAATGATTCTGAAGGGATGGTTCACAAAGGTGTAGGCTAGGTTAAAGGGAAGCAACTGGGGTTAACATCCTCAGGCATGAAGGAACTGTGGCTTCCTTGGGGAGAGCTACTGGACAGACCTGTCCCACAGGAGCTTGAAGCCTTCAGTGAAGGAAAGGAGCTCGGTCAAGAGAGCCTCTCCCTAGACTGCCTTTTGCTGTCCTGACACTGCTTCCTATTGACCAAGACCAGCAGACCTCAGCAAAGAAGGGAAGCCTTTGAAGAGACTGTAAATAAAAGCATCTAGAGGAACAGCACACAATGACAAATTGAAGGCTGGATTGGGAGGAACAAACATAAGCACACATCATTCCTTCACTATGTGCATGTGGTGTGTGTGTGAAATGGCATGCAGTTAAAATCACTTAGAGGTCAGGGGACAACTTTCAGGAGTCTGTTCTCTCTTGTCACCATGGGTTTCTGGAATCAACCTCAAGTGTCAGTTTTGTGTGGCAAGTACCTTTACCCCACTGAATCATCTCACTGACTCATCTTCTCTACTTCTAACCATCTCTACTTTTAGCATGTAGACTAGGCCATGTAGTGTGTAATATACCCCTCTACCTCAAAAATCTCTAAGAGTCAGAAACTCACTCTGTTCTTGGATCTGCCGGGAAATGGCAGACCTGAAGAATCTGTGTCCCTCTGGGGCCTTATTATGGCTGTTTGTGGCCATGAGCCTATCTTACCTCTTCTAAAGGAGAAGCCTGCTTTTCAAAAAGATTTATTTTATTTATTGTATTTTATGCATGTGAATGCTCTTGAATGTATGTATGGAAATGGACCACGTGCATGCCTGGTGTCACAGGTTACAAAAGAGGGCTTGGATTTCCTGGAACTTGAGTCACAGAAGGTTATGAACCATCTTGTGGGTGCTGGGAACTCTGGTCCTCTGAAAGAAAAGCAAGTGATTTTAACTGCTGAGCCATCTTTCCAGTCCACAAAGCTGCTTTTATTATAAGATATACCTCTTAACACATAGGCTTTTTTTTCCTTGTCAATATTCTCTAAACAATATTACACAGCAACATTTACATTAATTTAGACATGGAAAAAGGTCTTATGTAGGCTAACTATAAATATTATACCATTTTATATGTGGCTTATATGTAAAATATACTGTGTTGGAGAGGGAGTGTCATAGAAAACATGAAGGCAGGTGAAGTGGGTAGGAAAGTAAATAGAAGCCAGACAGTAATGGGATCATGATGAGCTGTGGAAGTGTGAAGTGTGAGGTTTTGTGATGTAGAAAAGGAGGCCATACAAAGTTTTAAGGAAGAAAGTGATCTGATTTCTTGTTGGGTTTTTTTGTTTTTGTTTTTGTTTGTTTTGTTTTTCCATATAATTGTTTTTCTAGACCCTACTTACTCTTCAGGACTCAAATAAAATCATATATAAAAAATAGCACTTAATATTTTTTACTGAGTCTGAGCATGGTGACACTCACCTTCAACCCCAGCGCTCAGGGAAACAGAGGCAGGCAGATCTCTGTAAGTTTGAAGCCAGCCTGGTCTACAAAATGAGTCCAGGACAGCCAGGGCTACACGAAGAAACACTGTCTAGAAAAAAGATTTTTTTTAACTGAAATAATGCAAAAATGGATGAATAAATGAGTAGATTTCTTTTTGAGAATAAGTCATATCTCATGACTAAAGAAAATCCTGCATTCAGGTGGATGGTCCCCTGCTGTCTCACATTAAAAAAAAACAAAAACAAAAACAAAAACCTACAAGTAAACCTACAGAATCAACTAACCTGTGTTGCACGATATTTGTTTCCATTGTCAACACCAAGACTGTGAACTGTAAAACCTGTTTATTGTTTGGTGTGGCTCAGCCCTAACATATACACCTTTAATCCAAAAACTTTGTTTATTGTAAACAAGCTGTGGCTCAACTCTAGCATTCAATCTTAATCCAAGAGCTTTCTGTACAGAGGATTTAATAACATTAACCCTAGGTCAAGAGGGGAAGCAAGAAGCCAGATGACAGAAAGGAAGGACTTTGAGAGAGGATATTTAAGGCAGCGTGGAGAAGGAGCTCTTTAGCTCTTTGGCTTTTAGCTTTTTGTCTTTTCCGCCTGTGTTGTCGGGTGAGCTAGCAGGCTTTTTCCTCTGGGATGTGAGCTGAGAAGGAAGGTTAGTTGGGTGCTTTCTCTGCCTCTCTGAGTGAGCTAGCAAGTTTTCACCACCACATCTGGCTCTTGAATGTTTGTTGGTAAAATCAAACCAATTGGAATTTTCTTTCATTATAAAAACAAACCTGGGCCCATTGGGGCCCACAGAGATTGAACCTTCAAACAGAGACATGCATGGGACAAACCTAGGCCCCCTGCACTTATATAATTGTTGTTCAGGTCAGTCTTCATGTGGGACTCTATAACAGCTGCAGCAGGGCCTATCTATAGCTCTATTGCCTGCCTTTGGATTTCTTTCCCCTAACTGGGCTTCCTTTTCTAGCAACTTGATATGCCAAGGTGGGTTGATATCCATGGGAGGCCTCTTCTTCTCTGAGGAGAAAAATAAGATTGGAGGTTGGTGGGCAGGCGGGACTGGGAGGAGAGGAGGAAGAGAAAGGCCAACATTGGGATGGAAAATTAATTAACCTAGTTAACTAATTAATTCAAAATCAAGTAATCAGGTGGGAGAGAAGGCTCAGAAGTTAAGGGCACTGTTTGTTCTTTAAAAGGTCCTGAGTTTGGGGCTAGAGAGATGCCTCAGTGGTTAAGAGCACTGTCTGCTCTTCCAGAGGTCCCGAGTTCAATTCCCAGCACCCACGTGGTGGCTCATAACCATCTATAGTGATATCTGGTGCCCTCTTCTGGTGTGCATGCATACATGCCAAGCAGAACACTGTATAAATAATAAATAATCACGTAATCTTTTTATTAAATTTATACTTTTGTAGAAAGTTTGACCAAGGGCTAGGATCATGGCTTAGTGTGAGAGCAATGCCTAACATTTGTAGGGTCCTGGGTTTAATCCCAAGCAACCTGGTGTAAAAAAATAAATAAATAAATAAAAAGTATAAAAAGAATTTGGTCAGCTTTTTCAATATTTGTCTTTGCTACTATATTGATGTTAGCAGCAGCAGAAAAGTCTAAATGTCCAGGAAGCAAAACTATGAAAAGCGCTCTGATTCCCAAACTCTACAGCAGATATCTGGCTAATTGCTGTGGTTCTCATGCCCACAGTCCTATTATTTGGGAAGTAGAGACTGGAGGATTAGGAGTTCAAGGCCTGCCTGAGCTACACAGTTTGAGGTCCCCCTGGACTGTATAAGAAACTATCTCAAAATGCAATAAATAGAAGAACGGCCCAGCAGCAAGGAACGGCAGTGAAGAAACTCATATCATTCTCTCCAAATCTCCTGTTTTATTTCCTGTGCTATCCCTTTCCCATTTATACACCTCAACAACTGTTGTAGTGTCCATGTATGTTCCAAGAAACTCTAGAGTGGTGGTTCTCAATCTTCCTAATGCTGTGACCTTTAGGCAGTTCCTCATGAATTATTTTCATTGCTATTTCATTACTGTAATTTGGCTACTGTTATGAATAGTAAATATCTGATATAAAGAATATCTGATATGTGACCCCAAAGGGGTTAAAACCCATAGGTCTGATCTAGAGCTTCTTTGTGTGTGCACAAGCACAGAAGCCCATTTCCTGTGTCATTCCTCAAGAGCCATCTATGTATTTTAACCTTATCTAATTTCTTAATTTGTGTATGTGTGTGTGTGTGTGTGTGTGTTTACATGTTTGAGGCACTCTCTCACTGGGAGCCAGACTACTGATTAGTCTAGGCTGTTTGTCCATTACACCGTTTAGTCTTCTTATCTCTGCCTCTCTAGTGCAGGATTGTAGGCACATGCCATCACCCAGGGCTTTTTCTTTTTACCATTGGCATCAGAGACTGATCTCACATTTGTATGGCAAATGCTTTACTGACTGAATTACATTCCCCGGCTCTTCCTAGCTTCTTAAAGAAAAACAAAAACAAAACTTAACTAAAAAAAGAAGTCATTCTTTAACATTTATACCCCAAATTATGTATTTTTAGTTTGTAAAAATTATTTTATGCGCATGGGTGTTTTGCAAGCATGTGTGTACCTAGTGCCCATTGAAGCTAGATCAGGATGTCAGATACCCTGGAACTAGAGGTGTGAATGGTTGTGAGCTGTCATGAAGGTGCTGGAAATTAAACCTAGATCCATTGGAAGAGCAGCACTGCTCTTAACTGCTCAGCCATCTTTCCAGGCCCTAAATTTTATTTATTTGTTTGTTTGCTGGCATGTATGTCTGTGTAACATGTGTGTGCCTAGGGCCCTTGGAGGCCATAAGAGGGCATCAGATTCCCTGGGATTGCAGTTATAAATGGTTGTGGTCCAACATGTGGGTGCTGGGAATGGAACCCAGATCTTTTGTAAGAACAGCAAATGCTCTTAACTGCTGAGCCATCTCTTCAGGCCCAATCATCATATTCTGAGAAAGGTCTCATGTATCCCTTGTTGACCATGAACTAAATATATAACCAAGGATAACCTTGGACTTCTAATCCTCCTACTTCATCTCCCAAGTGCTGGGATTATGGACTACCCCACCACTGGGGTAAGAATCCAGGTGCTGGGAAAGGAATCCAGGGCTGCTTGCAAGCTAAGCAAGCACTTTTGTTATTTTCAACAAAATCTAAATGGTTCAATTTTACTAATAAAGACTCAGGAGACAGATGCTTCGGTGAAAGCCTGATAGCTCAGAGAGGCAAAGAAAGCAGCCAGCTGACCTTCCTTCTCAACCAAAGTCACAAAAGGAAAGCTCCGTCCACAACCCATCTCAAAAAAACCTCAAACTGAATGTACCTCTCTTTTACGTCCTGTCCTTCTCTATCCATCCTCCTGACTTCCTCTTACTCTGTATTGTTTTTTCCCTAGGTTCACTTCCTGTTGCTCTGCCTCTTATCCTAGGGTTAACTTTATTTAATCCAGTTTACAATACTCAAGCAGAAAACTCTTGTGTGCCAGGGCTGAGCACTTAGAAACAGATTTTTCCTGTAAACAACACAATCTGGGGGTTCACGATGTGATCAAATATCCTGCAACACATTCTACCAACTTAGCTGTAACCTGGAAAATAATAACATTTCTAAAAGCTTATTGTATAATGGCTAGAGAGATGCCTCAGTAGTTTAGCACTAGCAGAGGACCTGGGTTCCATTCCTAGCACCCACATGGCAGTTCACAATTGTTTGTAACTCCAGTTCTGAGGATCTGATAACATCTTCTGGTCTCTGTGTGGACCAGACACTCACTTGTTACACATATGTACATACAGACAAACACTCATATACATAAAGTAAAAATAGGGACCAGAGGAATAGAAGTTCAAGGTCAACAGGGCTACATGGGTCCCTAACTCAAAAAAAAAAAAAGCCTTAAGTGTTTTTAAAATTTTTTTTGAAATAATTTTATATTATCCAAAAAGATTCATACACACTTCATCTACCTTCCTCATATAGTAGTTTTCTATATCCATTCTATAGTTATAGAAATAAGCTAGCACTGTTATAATTTATTATTTGAACTATATACTGTAGTATTAATTACTGAATTTTTAAAATAATGCCCTCTTTTTGCTCAAGAATTGAACTTGCCTGTAATCCCAACACCTGGGATGCTGAGGCAGGAGAATCATGAATTCTAAGCTAGCCATGATTAGACCTTGTCTCAAAAAAAGAATAGAATTGAGGATAGCACATATTGGTTGCTCTGACTCCTCAGTACTCAACAGTCTGCAAAAGGCTTTGGTCCATACTGATCTTAACACTTTGGAATGTTCCTCACATGGGGTTGCTTGGTGCTTTCTGGGGAAAAGGATGCCACAGAACAACATCTCAGTGGTTCTATAGAATACATACCTCAAATCGTTGGCATCACTAACTGATCACCTCACTAAAGTGATGTTTCCCTCCATCTCCAAAGTAAAGTGACTGTTTCCTCCTCCTATTCTGTTCATGTGAAGAAAATAACTAGGTCCAGCCCACTTTCAAGAAGGAGAATTTTTATTTACTCCTGGAGGATTATCAAGAAACTCACCAGAAGGTTCTTCAATGTCAGAAACCCAGATCATCAGCTTCAAGATATTCACCTATTTGTTCTCCTCTCTATGTGCAGTTTGAGAATTGACAGCCTATACCTGTACTGAACAAGTCACCTGCTCTCCTTTCTGGCATGCCCTACAATGTCTAATTGTCTCTTTACAAAATGAGTTAGGTCAGTCCCCAGCTTCTTCACCCTGGCAGAATGATTATATCGTACATTTGTAATATAATTGAATGTCCTTCTCACAGCCTACATTCCATCTTCAGTTCCTCTGCTGTCTTAGATGATTTGTAGACAGTAAAATTAATTTATTGTGGTCAAAGTATATGATTCTATGGATTTTGATAAACACATAGCTGTCTGTATTTCTACTTCACTATTCCACACACAACAGTTCCAAGGCATTTCAAAGTTTAACTTTTAAGTTGAAATTTTATTTTATCTGAATTATATAGTGTATTCTTAACTTTGCCTATTCTGTTTACAAGGTATGCGAATCCTTTAGCAGAGCTAAAAGATACTTAGAATATAAGCTCACTGAAAGCAAAATGAATATATCTTTGCAAGATTAAACTCCAGTAAAGATTACCTTTGAGCTCTTGAACTAGTTCAAAGTTGAAAATGCTCCAGCAGATATTCTTTGAGGCTCTTTAAGTCAATCCCATAAGTCTGACAGAATAAACAAAATAAACTGTGAACTAAAAGTCATTTGTTACATTCAAAATGTTTAATCAAGAGCCAGGCATGGTGGTGCACACCTATAATCCCAGCATTTGGGAGGCAGAGGCAAGAGGATCTCTGTGAGTTCGAGGCCAGCCTGGTCTACAAAGCATGTCCAGGACAGCCAGAGCTACACAGAGAAACCCTGTCTAAAAAAAAAAAAAAAGTTTATTCAAAATACATTTACAAACCAAACTTCTTAAGTATATCATTTCTTCAAAAATAATTTTCGTAACTCATTCTGGTCCCAAAGCACACCAGGCAATTTACCTGTTTTTCTATCCTCGCCCTCCAGCTAGCTTATCTCCTAAGGAAGTGGTGGCAGGAAGTGGCAGTATAAAGAGAGCACAGCAGGAGAGGTAAAAGGAAGCAGAGAGGTACAATAGAAGCCACATAGACTCCAGTGAGGGTTGAAAGAGGAGCTGCTGGACTCTGAGATGCGCTTGCTGACCTCTCACTGCAAGGTCTTTGGGAACAGAAGGTTCTGGGAGTTAAAAAGATCCAGTATAGGGTGCCCTTATGCAGGTACAAGATATCAGTAGCTAGCTACATTACCACAGACAAGCCTAGTTTGTTGGTTTTTTAAATGTTTGTTTGTTTGTTTGTTTGTTTATTTATTATGTATGCACTGTTCTGCTTTCATGTATGCATGCATGTCAGAAGAGGGCACCAGACCTTATTATAGATGGTCATGAGCCACCATGTGGTTGCTAGGAATTGAACTCAGGACCTCTAGAAGAGCAGCCAGTGCTCTTAACCTCTGAGCCATCTCTGGGTTTTTGTTTGTTTGTTGTTTTTAAGACTTACTTTCATTATTTTTAATTATGTATACATATGTGTAGAGTGGGGCTGAGGGAGTATGAGCACATGACACCACAGGAACTGGATCCTACTGAAGCTGGAGTTGAAGATGGTTTTGAGATGCCTGATGTGGGTTCTAAGAACTGAACTCAGTTCTTCTTTAACAACAGTACTTGCTCTTAACCCTGAGCTACCTCACCAGCACCATACAAACCTATTTATTAAAAAACAAACAAAACAAACAACCTGGATGCTGGATGTGGGGCATATGCAAGCAGCTACTAATCTCAGCTAGGAGGACTAGGACGAGAAAGCAAGTTCCAGGTTAAGCTGAGCTACACAGCAAGACACTGTCTTGGAAGTCAGAAAACAAAACAAAATAAAATAAAACCAACAGAACAGAGTTAGCCAGGCATGGCAGTGCATACTTGTAGTCCTGGCATGTTAAGAGGAGGCAAGAGGACCAACGAATCAAGGCCCTCCTTAGCAACACAGTGAGTTCCAGGACAGTCTGGGTTACAGGCCCATCTCAAATTAAAAATAAAAATTAAAGATACACAAATAAATAAATAAAGCTTCATTGACAAAATTAGCCTTGATCTATAACTAAAATTCTTATTAATTAAAGAATAAATTAAAAGCATAGGGAATTTTAATGACTCAGAGCAGTTTTTCTTTGTACTGTTTATTTTCTTTTGCTCTGATACTACGATTAAGAGAAGAGTTTATCTTGGCTTGAACACTAAGTAGCAGATAGAAAGAGTCCATCAGGATGGGGCGGCATGACAGCACCTGGCAGGTAGGGTGGCAGGACAACAAAGCTGAGGAGCAGGATGGCAAGCAGGAAGCAGAGAGTAAACTGGAACAAGTTGTTTTTTAATCTCACATCCAGCGTCAGATGTCATAGTTCATCTAGCAAGGCTCTACTACCAAAATGCCCCAAACAGCAGCATCAAGTGGGGACCAAATATTCAGATACATGAGCCCAAAGGAGGCATTCTCTTACAATCTATAACATACCTTACTCTTCTAAGTCCCAAAATAACATAACTTTTTTTTTTTTCTTTTTGTGCTGCTAGAGACTGAACCCAGGGTCCTGGCTCACCCTTGCAATTTGTTCTACCACTGAACTAATTACCCAGACTTCTTCCTTTTTCACTTTTTATTTTGAGGCACAGGTTCACAGAAAGTGCTCAGGTTGATCTACCTTACTCTGTAGCCCAGGCAATCTTTGAACTTGCAATTCTCCCAGCCTCCTGAGCAGCTAAAATTTGTACTGGCCTGGCCTGGCCTCAGAAATATTTTGATTGAACAATGTGACTACCTCAGAGAACTTAAGAGCAGAATTTAAGACAGAGTTTAAGTTTCATTCCCCAAATCAATCACACCATTTTTCCATGGTAATTTTCTTCTAGGTAATAACCCAGAGATCCAGAGTATTTCCATTTTGTGACTTTGCATCCTAGATCATGTGACCTCTGAGTCATCACAAAAGTGAAAAAGAACATGCAGAGAACCATGTGTGGACTTTCTGGTCTAGCCTGAGAACATATGGCCTTTACCCACAACCACTGCAGAACCAACCATGTGGCCACTGGCTGCCAGGAAGGCTGAGATGAGTGCCCAGGAAGGAGAAATCCTCAGCCTTAAACAAGCTTCTCTTTTCAAACCTCTGCAGTATGCTTTCCCGCAGATATGCATCAACAGTCATGACTTGTTTAAATAAACATTACAGGATGGGAGGTGGTGGCACACATTTTTAATCCCAGCACACAGGAGGCAGAGGCAGACATATCTCTGAGTTCAATATCAGCCTGGTCTAAATAGCAAGTTGCAGAACAGCCAGAGCTACACAGAGAAACCCTGTCTTAAAAAATAACCAAAACAACAAAATTAAGTTAAAACAATAAATAAATGAACATTACAGTGTAATTTTTTTCAAACTGGTTACACCTCCGAATAGAAGGTCAGAATCCTAGATAAAGACTAGAACACACTGTTCCATGCTGTCTGGTTGGTGCTGAGTCATATGGTTTCACTCTTAGCAGAGTTGAGGACTTATAGAGTGTTAGGAAAGCTGAAAAGTTCAATAGGTTAAGTGACTAAATAAGAAATTATCTTGCAGCCTCACCCTAAAAATAAGCCAAAAAGACTAAAGACAATATGCTTGACATCTAGGAAAGGTAATTTTTGCATTTGTTCGGGACATAGAATTATCAAACTATAAAGTTTTAAGTTAGCATTGCGGTGCTGGCAAGATGGCTCAGTGGATAAAAAGAGCTTGTTGTCAAACCTAATGATCTGAGTTCAATCCCCATGGTCAGAGGGTAGAAGAGGACCAATTCCCAAAAGTTGTCTTCAGACCTTCATACGTGTTCTGTAACACACATGCCCATACACACACTAAATACATAAAACTTTAAAAATAGAAAAAGAGAATGATAGACACCTGATGTCAACCTCTTGCCTTCGTGCATACATGTCCCCCACATGTGCATGCATGTGCACATGCATGCACATACATACACAAGTTCAAAATTATCCTCAGGTACATCGTCAGTTTGAAGCTAGTCTGGGATTCTCAAAGAAAATAAGAGAGAAAAAAAGAAAAGAGAGAGAGAGAAGGAAGGAAGGAAGGAAGGAAGGAAGGAAGGAAGGAAGGAAGGAAGGAAGGAAGAGAAAAACAAGGTGGGCTGTGTCTGCACTATATACATGGCTGTTGTTCACAGAGGCCAGAAGGTGGCATCAGATCCCCTGGTGGTTTTTGAACCACCATGTAGGTACTGGGAACAGAATCCAAAGTCCTCTGCAAGAGCAACAGGCACTCCTTACCACTCAGCTTTCTCTCCAGCCACACCACAAAGATTGTTTCTTATTTATACTAGAGTGATGGATATGAAGTGTGCACAAAACAGCTAATTTTTGGCTAAGCCATCTAGAATCTAAGGCATCCAGGTTTCTGTACCCATGACAGAATGGACTGGGAAACTACAGTAAAGACCATGTCTATGGATCTCTGTGAGTTTGAAGTCAGCCTGGTCTACATAGCAAGTTCCAGGACAGTGAGGCTACATAGAGACCTTATCTCAAAACAAAACAAAATAAAAAGACCATGCCATGAAGTCAGTTTTGTGATTCCTGGAGTTGGAAGGCTGAGAGCAGAGTAACCAATGACATAGTTCTAGTGGAAAAGTTAGACAGACTTATTCATATCAGCTTAACATTATCAATGGGTCCAAACACAAAAGGCAATTTTCTTTTCTTCCTGGAGAATGTTCTTATGGAAACTATGAGTCAATGAAGTATGGCTAGGAAATAGACACTGGGGACAAGAGGAAAACAGAAAGAAGTTTCTTAGACTCTGGAAAGACCTTTACATTGTGTTTACATATAACTAAATAAATTAGGCAAGCAATGAAAACAGAAAACTTCTATTTATAAGATCAAATACATGCAAACTCTCTGAGAAAAGTCAATAAAACTGCACAATCTGAATGAAGAAGGGCTATGGGTACCAGGATAAATGAGGAACTTAATCTCTGTTAAAATTCTAAAGATGTTAATTATTGCAATATAAACCTTAACCCCAGCACTTAGGAGGCAGAGGCAGGCAGATCCCTGAGTTCAAGGCCAGCCTGTCTACAGAGCTAGAGCTAGTTCCAGGGCAACCAATGCTACACACAGAAACCCTGTTTAGAAAAGCCAAAATAAAAATAAATATACATCTTTTTGGCTCTTGGGAAATGTATTCTAAAGTTTGCATTAAAACTAAATATAAGGGCGGGAGAGATGGCTTAGCAGTTAAGAATGCCTACTGTTCTTGCAGAGGATCAGAGTTCAAGTCTCAGCACTTGTGTTAGGTGGCTCACAGTCAACTTCCAGCTTCCTAGGGCTGACATCTCTGGTCTCATTGGGCAATTGCACTCATGTGTACATAACCACATACAAACACACACACACATAATTAAAAACAAATATTTTTAAAAACAAACATGTTAGGCTAAGGGCTTAGCTTAGAGGTGGAATGCTTTTGTACCATGCAGAGCATTAGCTCATTTGTTAAAAAAAATAAAAAACCTCAAATAACAAGTTTTGAATAAGCAGCACACATCTGTAATCAGTATAAGGAGGTCCAAGGGGACTAGGATGGTCAGTTCCACTAATTGCTTTGAGCTGCTTTTCTCTGCATGATCTATGCTTATTACTAGCAAATACATGCTACACTATTTGGTAAAAAAAGAAAGTGGAGCAGAGGCAGAGTGTGACCTGGGTGTTAAGGCATGGCTTCCACATTCCCATGACCATACCTAGCTACAAGGCACACTGAGAAGTGTGGCCTCTATACACACTGCATTTGCCCACTTAGAATTTAGGACTACCTACTAACAGAAAAGGGAGTTTTTAAACATTTTTTTAAAAACTTTTTTTTTCCGTTTTAAAGATTTATTATGTGTACAATGTCTGCCTATGTGTTTGCCTGCATACCAGAGGAGGGCACCATACCTCATTATAGATGGTTGTTAGCCACCATGTAGTTGCTGGGAATTGAACTCAGGACCACTGGAAGAAGAGACAATGCTCTTAGCCGCTGAGCCAGCTCTCCAGCCCTCAGAAAAGGAATTTCATTCTGTTATTTTCAATCAGAGGTACCAATGTAAAACTCCACAGCCATTAAAGGTAATAAATGTATGGGGCTGGGGGTTAGAGTTCACTAGTATTAAAGTACCCATTTAACATACTCCAAGGACTGATCCCAGGCATTATGAAAGAGGAAAGAAGGGAAAGGACAGTAACTGTTATGCTTATGTGTTTGACACAGAGGAATGTTGCAAAGATAGTATCACATTATTTTTCTGAAAAAATAGTATGTTGAATATCTATGTACACTATGTATGCTTTTAATTAAAAACAATAAAATATCTAATAAAAGCAAATACACAAACATTTAAAATTTCCAGAAATAAAAGTTTAAAATATTTCAGGGTGGGTGTGGTAGCACACACCTTTAATCCTAGCGGAGGCAGAGGTAGGCATATCTTTGTGAGTTCTAGGCCTAACAGAGTTACATGGTGAGATTCCTGTCTTAAAAATATAAAAACAAAGCAGACAGTGATAGCATATGCCTTTAATCCCAGCAGAGGCTAGCTAATCTGAGTCTGAGGCTAGCCTGGTCTATAGAGCAAATTCCAGGAAGCCATGAACACAGAGAAATCATGTCTTGACAAACCAAACCAGCACCCCACCCCTAAACAAAATGAAAATATAAACACTACTGTCAAAGTCAGGCATCGTGGGGCAGGCCTATAATCCCTATACTTGGGTGATAGCTGCAGAAGGATCAGGACTTCAAGGTTATTCTCGCCTCCACATTGAGTCCAAAGTTAGACTGGACTGTGTGAAAACCTGTCTTGAAATGACCTCCACTCACCTAGAAAAAAAGTCTAGTATCAAAATTTCATGAGAATAAAAGGTAACTGTAGAGAACCCTTGGTTAAACGCTGATTAATTTTGATTGAAAAAAATGATAGGCTAAGGAAATCAGGAGGGTGACCTTATTAAAAACATTCTAGGGGCAGACTTTTAGACTTCCAAAAAACAACAAAAATGTGTTTGAAGGCTGGTGGTGGTGTGCATGCTTTTAATCCCAGAATTTGGAGGCAGAGGCAGGTGGATCACTGAGTTTGAAGCCAGCCAGGTCTACAGGGCCAGTTCCAGGATAGCCAGGGACACAGAGACTGTGTCTTAAAAAACAAAATTTGTGAGTGAGCGTGTGTACACAGGTGTCTTAAGATCAAAAAGGTATCAGACCCTCTAGAGCTGGAGTCACAGGCAGTAACGAGTTGCCTGGCATGGGTGCTGGGAAATCAACTCAGGTTCCCTGGAAAAGCCATCTTTTTCTAGCCCCTAAAGAGATGGATCCCAATATGCTCAAAACACAGATCAAGAAAATGCAATTGATTCAGTTGGGTGGAAAGGAAAATAAAAAAATAAGGAGGCTTTAATTGTATTAATTTTCTAGGTCATTTCACCTACATAGAATAAAGTGATGACCCAATTATCACATACTGTGCACCTTGTAACACAAAGGCAGCCTTGAACGTACTACAGCTATATTAGAAGCCCATGAGGACAGTGGAAGCAGGCAAACATCCATTTGAAGTGAGTTGGGTGTATAGCTCACATTACTTCACTGTAAAGGACTGATATACTGCATTTCACAAAAGCTCATTCTTTTTCAGTCACCATATGGACTGGTTAAGGCTGGAGCAGTTTATAATGGGTAGACTACTTGTCTACCATTCATGATGCGCTGGGTTCCATCCCAAACATTGAATAAACTGTTGTGGTAAATATTTGGGTTACATGAGGCCTAAAAAAACACGTATGGCCTGTCAACCAAAATGCAAACTTTTTAATTTTGTGTACAAATGCGTATGTGAGTAGATAAGCACACTTGCAGGACATGGGTTTCAGGGGTCAAACTCAGATTTATGTATGTGGCAAGCCATTTTAATTGCTGGGTCATCTCACTAGCCCTGAACTAAAAATATTTAAAGGTGCATGCACAATGAACGAACAGATAATTCTGTATTCCATGTCTGGAGATCATAAGCTCATTCTATAGACAGTTAATGATCACTGGGGACATTTAAAAACGTGCTTATAAGCAGCCCTAATTGAAGTCATTAAAATCCATTATGAGTATACACTAAAAATAAGACTTCCAGGAATTAGAAAAATGTCTCAGTAGTTGAGAGCAGTTGCTGCTTTTCCAGAGAACCTATCTCCCAGCACCCAATAGGGCAACTCAAGACTGCCATTACTCCCAACTCTAGAGATCTGACAACTTCCTCTAGGCCCTCCCCGGCCCCCACACAGCTATGAATAAAAAACTAAATTTCTATAAAACTGCAAGCCAGCCAGGCGCACATCTGTAATCCCAGCACTAAGGGAGGTAGAGGTAGGAGGATTTCTGCGAGTTTGAGGCCAGCCTGGTCTACAAAGGACAGCCAAAGGCACACAGAAACATTTGTCTCAGAACAACAAAAAAATTGTAAGCCTTACAGTTGAAAATGCATGTAATTATCCTTCCTCCTCACACATTATATTCCCTTGATCATCACCCACTTATTGAGTTTAAACACTCAACTATTGTCATTCTCATAAACTTGAAAACTGTTCAACTTTCATGCTGGAGACATAGCTTAGAGAGTACCCGTTGTTCTTCCTAAGGTCCATGGTGGCTTATAACCATATCTGGTGTCCTCTTCTGGCATTTAGGCATACATGCAGGCAGAATACTGTATAAATAAATCTTTTTTAAAGTTTAAATTTCTCAGGTTAAAAAAAAAAAAAACAAAACAAAACATGAGAGTTTGGACTTGGAAAAGGTAGACAGATCTGGAGGAGCTATATGAGTTCAAGTCCAGCCTAGTCTACAGAGCAGGCTGCAGAGAAAAACCCTGTCTTAGAGAAGAACAGAAAGTAAAAACAAAGGCTCAAGTTGCAGGTCAGTATTAGAGATATGTTCAGCCAAGACAAGGCCCTAGATTCAATACGTCATGAAATGACAGAAGCAAAACCTGTTTCACACAATGAACTGCATCCAGGGTCTAGCACTTTGCCCCATTTTCACCTTTCCTTAATAATTTGCGAGTGTGAGGGCAAGCCACTTTTTGTCCTCAGTAATTTTAAATTTAGTCATTCCTTCACCAATCTGTTCCATTGCATAGCACAAGACCATAACATTTTCCCAGGAGTACAAGTTGATTAAGCCCATCTTGGTAGAAAGCAGGCTTATGGATATAAGTGGTTTTGTAGTTTGTTATTTGTTCATTTAATCCAAGAGAAAGAAGACAGAATTTTTTTGTTTTTTCTTTTTGAGGCAGGGTTTTTCTGTGTAGCCTTGGCTGTCCTGGACTCGCTGTCCTGGACTGGATCTGTAAACCAGTCTGGCCTCTGCCTCCCTGAGTGCTGGGAATACTGGTTATGCACTACTACAGTGGCTCAAAAGGCTTTTTAAAGAGAATTCTTTTCCTATTTGCTTTAGCACATCAACTGTACACACACAAACTAAATGAAGATGTTTGTTCATTTTCCACTCAAACCATTTACTTGTAGATGGCATGCTTAATATTTAAAATCAAACTAAAGCTACAATGTTAAAATATCAACTCGAAAATAGCCACTGCCACTTAAATGCTCTTATATGCATCAAAACGTTAATACAAGTACTAATCTTAAACAGTCACAAGTCTAAGCCGCATTTATTTGCACATATATAGTAATGGGCAACAGATACTCCAACTCCATACAAATTTATGAACAACAAAGTTAATAATCACTTGGTACACTTGTGTGTTTGTTAGCTTGTTTACATATTCAAGTCTAGATGAACCTCCTTCATTGTGTAAACTTCCATACAATATTTCCTTAAACAAAAATTCTTGAAAACACAGATTGGCATGTTTCAGTTATAGCCAACAGAAAAGACAAGACCACAAATTCAAAAACCAAGTTTAGAAGATACTTTTAACCCCCCCACCACCCAGGAGGTAATAACTATAACAGATTATACACTATGTTGGTATCACACAAATAGCTGTGAGGACAAGAGAATGGTATTCTATAATTACGAAATGACAACCAAATCATACTGTTTAAGTTAGTTTTCCACCAACTGAATGGTTTAAATGAAAAACAGGAAAATGCTTAGATTAAAAATAAGATAGGAAATAAGTAAATGTTTTAAAAGAACTATTCCCCGTCAAAGCTGTAAAAACCTGGTAACTCAAAATAACTGTTCCCAGGCAAATCAAAGTGATGAAACCTTCAGAAACATCCTAATCATGTTCAGTATCTTGTGACAAAAACTGAAGATATAAAGATATTTATTATACAAGTGTCAACAAGGACATCTCAAAAATAATGAAAGATGCACATTTATTTCTACAAATGCAATGTATGATACAGAACATAAAGGAACAATTTAAAGATTTTTACCTATTAAAATATACAGATTCTGACTGAAGAGTAATAGGGCATTTAAAAAAGATGACAAAGGATGTTAATCTTTTTTTATTATTATTATTTTTACATATTTTGGAACCTCACATAATTTTGATAAATAACTCTTACAAAATTATGCAAAAAGTACAAGAATGTCTGGTAAACAAACAGTCTGTATTTTCCAAAAAGAATTTTTACAACATGCAATTCTTAAGGCAGCATCCTCCTTACAAGGTAATCCTTTTACTCATCAAGAAATCTTCTGCTGCAAATAGGCTAAGAAAGCCTGGCTTCTTCATTAACGCCTTTTGTCTTTCCTGTCTGATTTTCGGTCTCTTTCACTTCTTGAAGATCTTTTGCCTGATCGACTACTCTCTGATATAGACCTTTTTCTGTCAGATCGGGAATTTTTATCCTTTGATCCTTTTGCATCTCTACTACTACCACCTTTTGAAGATTTGTGACTTCTTTCTAGTCCTGAAGTATCCCTTCGCTTCCGGTCCATGCTCCTTCTGTGCTTTCTATCTCGGTTATGTCCTCGGCCCCTACTCCGACTCCTACTCTCACTGCTACTGCTAGTACTGCTGCTGCTGTCTCTGCTGCTGCTCCCACTTGTGCTGGAGCTGCTACTGGAGCTGCTTCGACTACTACTACTGCCACTGCTGGTGCTGCTCCCACTGCTGCTACTGGTAGAGCTGCTACTGGAACTACTGCTGCTGCTGCTGCGACTTCTACTCTTGCTTGTTTTATTTCTTGCTCGACCTCTGCTTCTGCTCCTAGTCTTATTTTTGTTTTTGCTTTCTGAATGTACTGTCAAGACTGGCTCTACAGGCACCTCAGGGAGTTTTATAGATTCTATTGGAAAATCCTTCCGCTCAGGTAGAAGATTCCCCTGCTCCTTAATAACCTGAGCTGGAGGCTGCAAAACAGCTAATGGCGAAGTCTCAGGCTGCAAGAGAGGCTGGGACTGGAGTACAGGTTGGGGCTGAGGTTGGGGCTGAGAGTGGGGCTGGCTCTGGGGCAGGACCTGAGGAGGGGGCTGAGGCTGAGCCATAGGCTCAGGTTGGGGCTCAGGTTCTTTATCTTCTTTTTCCTCTTTTTCCTCAGACTCCTTTTCCACTTCCAGAGAATTAATATTCTCTTTTCCAGGAGAGAGAGATTTACATTCTTTATCTGGCTCAACATCAAATTCCATCTCTGGCTCCAATTCTTTGCTAGTTTCATTTTCTGAAGGTTCTATACTTTCAACTTGATTAGTTTCCATTACTTCCTGCTCAGCAATTACATTTTTGACACTTTCAACCATCTCTAACACATCCATAACTTCTTCTGGCTGACTATCCTGTTGCTTCTCACCTTCTCTTACCTCAGCTTCCTCCATCTTAGCCTCCATTTCCTGCTTTTGTTCCTCCTCCTCCTGTTCTTTCTCTGCATCACTATGAACTACACCTGATTCCTTCTCCTCTTCCTCTCCTGCCTCCTCTATTTCTACATCATTGTGCTGATTACCTGTCTCCTCCAACTCTTCCTCTCGCTGAGCCACCTTACCCTCTTCTTGTTCCGCCTTCTGTTCTTCATTACGCACCACCTGATGCTCTTTTTCCTTCATTGATTGTCTTCTAGGCCTAGCCTCCATTTTATTTATTTGTTCTGCAAATTCGATTCGTCTACCTTCAAATAAAGCTAAACAACAAAAATTCACATGTGTAAAATCTATGAGTCAAGAAAATTCAAAATAACAATTTTATACCAGGTAAAAATTGTCACTGACACCTAATTTTTTCTGTACCTCTTTAGTTTTGTTTCTTTGTCAATTGGGGGGGTGGTGGTGGTGGTAATGTTAGGAACTTAACTCAGAATTTTAGTGAAAATATCCATAAAACACCTACAAACCAAGGAATTACAATCATATAAACCTGAACATCTACTAGAGGAAAAGTCGTGACATCTTTGCTGCTGAACTTTATGCTAGATGAAGGTTAAAAAAAAAAAATCACTCTAAAGCAGAACCACAGTTATAATTAACTTTTCTGTTCCCAGGCACAACAAAATGCCCAATCACCAGCCTACCGGTGTCTAGCCTTGCATGTGAATACCTGATGTAAATTTGTTTATTCTGCCTCATTTCCTTAGCATTCTTCTGCATCTAAGATTATAAAACACAAAATAATCTTACACGAAGTCTTTTTACTTATAACCACCACCTATAAAACGAGTTTCAGGTTAAACTCAATCCTGAGCCCTGACACCACTATCTATTTCAGAATATATACAAACAAAAACCCAAAACTGAACTATTAAATTTCTGGGGCTGGAGAGATGGCTCAATGATTAAGAAAATTGTCTGCTCTTCCAGAGGTCCTGAATTCAATTCCCAGCAACCACATGGTGGCAGACAACCATCTATACTAGGATCTGATGCCATCTTCTGACATGCAGGCATACATGCAGACAGAGCAATCATATACATAAAATTTTAAATAAGTCTTAAAAAATTATTTCTAAAAAAATTGGCATATTTGAATAAATGGTCTTAACACTAAGAAAACTTCAATGGACTTCATATACTTACCATTCATTTTTCTCTGTGACTCTTCTATTAGCTTTTGGGTAGCTGGACACATTCTTCCAGGAATATAGAACAAATGGGGCTTTGTCTTGGTTCTTATATACTTAATTATCTTTGCATTATGTTCATTCCATTCTTCTTGCTAAAAAAAAAAAAAAAAAAAAAAAAAAAAAAGATGAAAAGGTCAGTGTTCTGTAAACAAGGATTATCTAATTTAGGATTTAAAACACTGCTTACCAGCTGTGCAAGCTCAACCTTCTGTTCCAGAAGCCGAAGTTCTGTCTGTTTAGCACGTCTCTCCTCAAACAGTTCTCTCCTCTCATTTTCAACTTGCTTTCTCTCTTCTTCAGCCTGAACTTCAAGTTTTTGTTCAATTTCTTGGCGTCTCTTTTGCTGAAAATAAATAAAAGATAACAAAGGTTTATTTAGTTTTTATTCAATTATAGTAAAAGCACCACATCTTGATTATCTGAAACTTAAATTTTACTATGTAAATTTACATGTACACTTTTACCTGTCTTTTTGACATTAGGAATTTAAACTCTGACTGCAATTTGTGTTTCAGGTAATAGGGATTGAGGCCTTTCCCCATAAATATTTAAATTTTAAAATTACTAGTCACAGCATTCTGCAGCATCATAAACATTTCCTTATTAGAACTTAACCTAGGTTTGCAAGATGGCTGAATGGATAAAGGCACTTGCTGAGCTCCAGGAACCATCTGTCTCCACCTTAGCAGCACTGGGAATACAAGTGCTCACTATCACTTCTAGCGGTTTGTGGGATCTGGAGATCAAACTCTAGCCTCTCATGTTTGCACGGTAGGCATTTGACCAAAAGTGGTCTGTAGGATCTCCTGTGGAAGGATTATCTTGTATACCATATGGCTGTAGCACCTGCCAATACTCAATCTGATGATGAGGAAATGGGAGGTGAAACACCCAGCAGGCAGAAAGAATTCTGGGATTAGACCCAGGTATGGGGAGATTCATTGGCAAGATGTGAAGAGGATGGATGGACGCATGATAAATGAGTCCAGGTAACCACCCTTGTCACAGAATGTAAATTGGTAAAAATGAGTTATTTTAAGTGATGAGCTAGTCAGAAGAGCCTAGCTATGTGACCTAGGTATTTGTAAAATATTTAATGAGTCTATGAGCCATGAGTTTGGAGAAGAGAAACCTTTAATAATCTTCAACTATTGTTCCAAATTACAAGATGTGACAGAAGTTTAATCTTTTTTTTTTTTTGCTTAAAATAAATTCTCATGCAGCTCAGGCTGACTTTTGACTATGTAGCCACAGCAGGACTTGTCACTCTCTAGCTTCTAAATATTATATATATGAGCAACAACTAGCTTTTGAGACAGTCTTGCTGGGCAGTCTAGGTTATTAGCCTCTGCTACAACCTTCCTGAGATTACATGCATTCACTACCACACCCTATAGAAGTCCTAATTTATTAAGTTTTCATTGTATTTGTATTTTCCTCTGTATTAAAAGCTTTTTCTTCAAACATGAGATACACATTAGAGGTTGCTCTACCATGAGAACAAAGTTTGGATGTAATAACCATGTCAGCAGCCTGGCTATCAAACATGTGCATGTTTCCTTCTTCGCTATCACACACACATTAAAAAAAAAAAAAAAAAGATATACTTGTATCCAGGCATGTAATCCTAGCACTCTGGGAGGCAGAGTCAGGTGGATCTCTGTGATGTTGAGACCAAGCTGGTCTGCAAAGTGAGTTCAGGACAATCAAAGCTACACAGAGAAACCCTGTCTCAAAAAAACCAAAAGATGTATTTGTGATTTTTTTGTTGTTGTGGCTGAGTCATGTTCTTACTATATATGTATCCCAAGCAGAAAAGGAACTCTTGGCTCCTCCTATCCTGACCTTCTGAGTACTGATATCTACGGTCATTTACCATCACACCTACATGTAGTATTTTAATTTAATCAAAAAGCTAAAATAATTTATTAACCTCCCCTCCCCGTTAGCGGGATCATGATTTCCCTTTCTGTTAGTTTTCCTTTAGAAGCAATAACATCAGCTCCATAGACACAAATCTATAGTTGTTTTGTAATAAAAATTGAGAGGCAAAATTAAATAAACTGTAGAGGGGAAGTCTTTTGCTTCTGGAGTGTTAAGGATTGTCTTTGCATGTTTATTAAGACTCAATTAAATAAAACCCTTGAGCTGGTCTTCCAGAATATGGAAGCTGGAGCCAGGAAGACCAATTGTTCAACATCATTCTCAGCTAAATAGGTAGTTCAAATCCAGGCTGGACTACATGAGTCCCTATTCCAAAGACAAAAACAGAAACAAATCCTTCAATTAGCTACCAAACCCCAAATCCCTTATTCAAAGAGAGAGCTGTTCTTTGATTCACTCACTGTCCTTCCCACATAAAACTTATTACCTAAGCAATGAGAATTTGTCTAAGACTACAAAATGAGACTGTTGTAGCTTCGGCCAGAACCCATGTCCTTAATATTTATAGATTCAGGCTCCTTATTCTTTTTTTTAGAAGTGACAGTGGTAGGAGCAGGATTGTACTGGGAATTGAATGTAGGGCCTTAACATTCTAGGCATTGCCTCTACCAACTGAGCCACTCTCCCCTGGACAAGGATTTTTTTTTTTTTTTTCTGAAACAGGATTTAAAGATTTATTTATTTTTATTTTATGTGTATGGATATTTTGCCTGCGTACACAGATATGTACACCATGTACATGCTTGGTGCAATGGCTTCCCTGGAACTAAAGTTACAGACAGCTGTGAGCTGCCAGAAGGGTGCTAAGAAGTGAACCAGGGTCCTCTAGAGGAACAGGCAGTGCTCTTAACCACTGAGCCATCTCTCCAGCCCCTAGGACAAGACTTTTTGAGACAGATTCTTACTATGAATCCTTAAAGAGCTTTTAACTTTTAAGCTGGAAAAGGTGTTACAGATCCATAATTCCAGCACATCATGGATATAGATGGATTAAGAGTTCAGGCCAGGGGCAGGCAAGATGGAGTAATGGATAAAGGTACTTGCTGACAACTGAACTTTAATCCTCTGGGTCCACATGCAAGTTTCTTATCTCTACAAGACAACAAGGAAAACATATGTCCAAATACATACAATTAAAAGAAATCTTTAGATAGATTTCAAGAACATGCTCACCACATGCTCTTCCAGAGGACCTGTGTTTGATTCCCAGTACCTACAGGGCAGCTCACAACTCTGTGACTCCAACCTCAGAAGATACAACAACCTCCAGAGCACTGTACACACAGGGCTCACAGACATATACATAGGCAACACCCATATACACAGAACAAAGGCAAAAACATACTAAAAAGCCAGGTATGGTAGCTTACACCTTTATTCCCAGCACTCAGGAAGTAGAGGCAGGCAGATCTCTATTGAATCTGAGACCAGCCTGGTCTACATAATCAGGCCTGATCTCAAAAACTCAAAGGTGGCTGAGCAGTGATGGCATACACTTTAATCCCAGCAGAAAACAGGCTGATCTCGATGAGTTTGAGGACAGCCTGATCTACAGAGCTAGTTCCAGGACAGCCAAGGCTACACAGAGAAACCCTGAGGGAAGCAGAAACCAAACCAAACCAAAACACCCCCCAACCCCATAAAACCAACAAATCCCAGCATTTGTAAGGTGGAAGCAGGAACATCAGGAGTTCAAGGTCTTCCTTAGCTACTGTGATAAATACCAGCTCATTCAGAGCTTCACAGGAAAAGCCCTTATCAGAAAAACCAAAGAGACCATTCACGTCTTTTTCTTTTCTTTTTTTTTTTTTTTTTTTTTTTTTACAAAAAATAACATTAACCCCCTATTTGCTAATGAATAAATGAGGAAAAAAAATAATTGGACCAATACCCGTTCAGTAGCAACAGTAGATTCTTGTTTAAATTTTTGAAGGGTGCCCATCAACAAGCCAAATATTCGTCGGTTCCTAAGAAATAGAAAAAGGAAATCAATGTCTGCATGAACTAGACCAAACCCAGCATTTTCTAAGAGATCCTAACTCCATCATCTGACATGTTGAGCACATACCTTTGCTTTCCCTTTTCATCCATGTTTTGATCCTGGATAAGGTCTCTACGCGTACGCTCTTTGGAGGTAGCTACAACGGAAGATTGCAGTGCTGGCTATAAGAGAAAAGGAATTATCAGTGATTTTCTGCACTTGCATTTCAAAACACACCAAGAACTATGTTCATTCTCTAGTATTTAATGTCAATACCTTTTTAACATCATCATCTTCTGGGTCACTTTCCTGGCGTGATTCTCTTCTTGTCCGACGCTCCCCACCCAGCCTATCATAGGAAAAATAATTTAAATGACTGGTGCAGAACCAAATGCATAATCAAGAGCAAATGAGTATTCTACGACTCATCTCCAGATGCTACATTCTACAATTTTACATCTCTTTTACCATTTTTTGGTCAGTGAAAAAAAAAAAATAGAAGCAAATTGATCAATCCAAAACCAAACCCTGCTTTCTTATAATATCCAAACATTTCTCAGTGTTTTTTCAAAGAATGTAACAGAAAGTGTTACGTCTAGCCCAGTTCAAATAAATCTTAAAACAAGATAGAAATATCTATAGTGTCCCAGAAAACAAGGCACATACTGCTACTTCAGAAATCTTTTGATAAACATACCTACTGACTGCCCCTTCCAGGTCTCTCTGTTTGGCTGGGGGTCCTCCTCCACTATCTGAGAATCCACGCCTGCAGTTAAAAACATCCAACATAAAGCTTGAGAAACATTAGATAAATTGCTATTTCCAGGTGCTGAAAGAATTTAGGTGATTTTATTTAAAAAAAAAAAATTAATAAATAAAACCACTTCTAAGTGAAGTAAACATAAGCCAGCATTCACAGGAAAAAGTTGCCTTCTTCCCTTTAAAAATACAACTAAGCCTATATGAAACTGTTCTAATAAATGCTCTCCAACCTGTACGTTCGCAATACATTTTACTAGAAACCTAGCAAGTCAGTAACTATCACGTTTGATTCAATCTGAAAATTCTTTCAAGATTATAAATTTTAGCATTAGTAAGATCTTACCTTAGCAATAAACTACCACGTCCTCTACCTCCACCAGGACCAGAAAGGGCCAGCAATCTGGCTTGGATGGGCCTATAAAAGATTCATAATCAGTGCAAAATTCCTATGTAGACATAAGCAAGGACGTCATATACTTCCACAGGTGTGGTATACCGTAAAAATGACCTCAAATAATTCTCAACTGACAACTTAAGATCCACGAGAAACTATATCACTCTTCCACGTTTCCCCAAGAGCAGTATTATACCTCGAGAGCGCTACACATTAATAAGCCTGGATCAGCTCCTACTTACCGACCCCAAGGGAGCGACACCTAGGCCAATAGGGACAGAGGAGGCCACCCGCTTCCCCCCCCCCCCCCGAGGGTCCCCGGAATGGCCCGGGTTCGGGGCCGCTGTGGTGGAAAGGGGCTTTGTACTGCAGTTCCGGGCCTGCAGCGCCAAGGGCGGGAAGCCGTGGGCTCGGCCTTCCCAGCGGCGCGGAAGCCACGCCGTGCAGCCAGGCCTCTGTCCTTCCGCAAGCACTTACGACCAGAGCCCTAGGGCGCAGGCAGGGCGCGTCCCGCCTAACCGAGAAGCGGGCTCTGAAGCCGCCCGGGAAAAAGGCCCCTTGACCCCAACCGGCCCACACCGGCCGGGTGCCCCCTCGCCCCGGTTCGCCAAGCTCGCAGCTTCCGTCCCACCCTTACCTCACATCATTCGGGTCCCGCCCGGTGAGCTTGCGGATGTTCTCGTCCACGTTCTTGAGGCTCTCTTTGGCCTTTTCCAGCTGCTCCTGCAAAGTTCTCACGGCG
The DNA here is from genome assembly GCF_907164565.1 of Psammomys obesus. Taxonomy (NCBI): domain Eukaryota; kingdom Metazoa; phylum Chordata; class Mammalia; order Rodentia; family Muridae; genus Psammomys; species Psammomys obesus. The sequence goes on from NW_026596166.1 coordinate 22,441,484, forward strand.
ACCGCCATCTTCTCTCTGCAGCAGGCTTCGCGACTGCTCTACAGGCCGCGCACAGCCCGGCCGCGCAGCGCACGCCGCCAGACGCGGAAGGACTGACAGCCCGCCCCAGCCAATGGCCGCAGGCTTTATTTTTTTTGGCCTCCACCACCCTGGGACCGGAAGGGGAAAAAGCTTGCGGCTCTGGGACTCCGAGCCAATGAGAAGCCAGCAGGTCGCTGGCCCCTCCCCTCGCCACCTGCAATGGTTGCGCTCCGCCGCTTGCGCAGGGCGGGGTATGTCGCTGTGGTAGACTCAGGCTCGCGGGTCTGGAAACGCATCCCCTAAAACTTGCTATGTCGCTCGCTTGGTAGTGTTCTTAAACACTTACTAACAGCCATGGGACGGAAGCGACTGTACCTTCCCTCTTTCCTCCTCCGAGGGATTTAATTAGGGAAGGGCTTGGCAATTTGTGGTGTTGCGCATGCCCAGAGTGCGGGGGAGGCGCAGGCTACCTTCCATTAGTGAACTGAACTTACGTTTTACAGCCAAGAACCACCACGAGTCTTTCATCCTAACAGCTGATAATTGTTGTGGACACAGAGTCGCTTTGCGTGCCTTAGTCGTTACAAACTAGAAAGCTGGATAAGGCGGTTATTAATGATAACGAAATGGAGGCTGCGGACCTGGGTCGAGCTGGTCCAGTCAGATCTAGATTGAGAGGCACTTTACTATTGTAACACTGAGCAAAGCTGACTGTTTTCTTCTCCAGCCCCAGAGACAGAGGGCTTAATAGTGGGTCTGGGGAAGTGGCCAGTATTTTGCTGTTTGTGTTTTCCTGATTTTACTCTGCCCTCCCTGCATTGCCAATATAGGAACTGGTTTTGTTCTTTTTTTCCCAGAGCTGAGGGCTGAACCCAGGGCCTTGCGCTTGCTAGGCAAGCGCTCTACCACTGAGCTAAATCCCCAACCCCTGGTTTTGTTCTTGAAATAGAGCTACACGCTGTTGTTCAGAAAATGTTACACAAACACAAAAGTCAAATCCTTAGAGGATTGCTCCCTGTAAGGGAATGAGAGTTTTCTTTTGTTTTTAATAACAGTGACTTGGCATTATCCTGTATGCTGTTTGTGTGGAGGCTCATAACTGGGTAGATGAGGAAGAATTTCACTATCTTATCAAATAATAAATGTTGCAGCACCTGTCGTCTACAAAATGAGTGCCATAGTACCATGACAGCCAGCACTACACAGAACACATAGAAACCCCATTTAGAACAAACCCTTCTCCCCAACCTCCCGCAAAAAAATCCAGGTGGTGGCACTTGCCTTTAATCCCAGCATTTGGGAGACAGAGGCAGTCGGATCTCTATGAGTTCAAGGCCAGCCTAGTCTACAGAGCCAGTTCCAGGACAGTAGGGCTACATAGAGAAACCCTGTCTCTAACTACTCGGCCCCTCCGACTCCCGGTCAAAAAAGAAAAAGAAGAAAGCTCTTTGAAGGCGCTTGAGGGAAAATAAGCGTGAATATATTGATAAATAGAAGTAAATTGAAGTGCTTTGGAAAACAAAGATTGGGTTTGAGGTAATGAAGTCTGAAAATTATTTAATTCTAATTGTGAACATGGTCTCACTGAGTTATTTGTTTGTATAATTGAAGAAAGGATCATTTTTATTATTATTATGTATATATTGTTGCTTTGCCCTCAAATATGTCTTGGGACTACATGCAAGCATGTAGTCAGGGACCAGAGGTGGATGTTGGATCATTGGAACTAGAGTTATGGATGATGATAAGCTATTACAAGGTATTTGATCTAATTGTGAAGCCCAAGACTATGAGCTGTAAACCCATTTCTATTTGTGATATGGCTCAGTTTTTGATCCTACTGCTTTCTGTTTACTGTAAACAAGTACTTGTGGTGTGGCTCAGCCCTAGCACACACCTTTAAGAGCCTTCTGTAGACAGGATTAAACCAAGTTAACCCTAGGCTAAGAGGTGGAGCAATCAACAAGATTGACAGAAAGTAAACATGAGGAAAAAATATGGAGAGTGAGAGGAAGTCTGGAGGATAAATAGAACGACACAGGGAGGTAGGGAGGAGGGACACTGAGTTGAAGGGTATTTAAGACCCTTCAGAAACAGCTTTTTTCTTTTGGGACATGACCTGAGTAAGAAGGGTTTTTTCCTTCTGAGATGTGAGCTGAATAGGAAGGGCTTTTTCCTTCTGGAATGTGAGTTGAGTAGAAGCAGCTATTTCCTTCAGAGATGTGAGCTGAATAGAAGAGCTTTTTCTGTCTGGGACATCGGCTGAGTAGGAAGGTCAAATGGGTGCCTTTTCTGTATCTCTGAGCTAGCAAGTTTTCACCCCAGCTTCCGGCTCCTGAGTCTTTAATGGTAAAACTGGACATTTGGGATTTTGTTTTTTAAAACAACAATAAGATATCGTGTTGGTGCTGGAAACAGAACCCAGGTCCTCTGGAAAAGTAGCTGGTGATGTAGCTATATCCCTCTATATATCTCACATATTTCACATCACACATACTATATACATATACTACATATCTATGTAGTATATTTATTATGCAAATATAGTATTTACTACATATATATAATAGTATGTGATGTTTAATACGTGATATAAAAGGTAATAACACTGTAAAATAAGAACCCATGATTGCCAAAAGCCAGCTATCATGCAAAATTATTTTGTTTGCAAAATGCAGACAATAAAATGATGAGGATAGTAAATTCATTATTCTATAAATTATTTAAAAAATTTTAATATTCATTTTAAATTTATTTTCAGTGTATATGTTTATATACATGAGGAGTTCAGAGGACAATTTTCCAGAGTCAGTTTTCTTCCTCACCATATAGATTCTGGAGTTGGAATTGAGGTTGTCAGTCTTGGTGGCACGTGCCTTTCTCCTCAGAGACATCTCATCAGCCAAGTAAACTCTAATATTGTGGGAAGATTAAAAAATGTGTCCCTGTTTCTAGCACAGTATGCTCTTTTAATGATCTTATCAGAACCCTACTTAGAGTTAGGTCTGGTGGAATATGCCTGTAATCCCAGCCCTTCAGGGTTGGAGAAAAGGCTCAGCATTTAAGATTGGTTGATGTTGTTACAAAGGAAGCATTTCTGGTTCTCAACACCCTAATCAGGTGGTTCACAGCTATCTGTAACTCCAGTTCTAGGGGATCCTACACCTTCTTCTGGCCTTGCTAACATCTACACTCATGTACATGCATGTACACACACACAGTCCTAGAGTTTCTATTACTGGGAAGTGACCACAGCAACTCTTATAAAGGAAAACATTTAACTGAGGCTGACTGACAGTTCAGAGGTTTAGTTCTTTACTGTCTATAGAGGAATTAAAATTCAGAACATGGCTACTTTGACAAAAGATCATATTCAAAGACCTTTTGGGTCTCTGGAATAGGCCTGCAGATCTGAGTTCAAGGCCAGAATAGTATAGAGCAAGTTTCAGGCCAAGAAAAGCTAAGGTTCAAGTGTAGTGGTACAAGGCTCTCATCCCAAACAATGAAGGTAAGGTTAGTTTGTAGAAGGAAGCACTCACGTTTGAAAGTGAAGCCTAATTGTGAGGCAGAAAAGGTGACAAATCAGAGAAAGATTTGACAGAATAGGATGCACCCAACTCTCAGAAGAAGAGAGAAGAAAAGGAAGCTACTTAATGGGTAACACAGAAGAGAGAGGAGGCAGTTTTACAGGGACAGTAACAGAGAAACAGGTTGCAGAGAGAGAGAGAGAGAACTCAGGTGAAGACCAAATGATCCAGAGAATGAGAAGGAGCCAGAAGATTAGAAAAGATTGCTGGAGTTAGTTTAAGGCCAAGCAGAGACTAAGAAAAGCCAGCTGGGAGAGGAGTTTACGCCAGAACAGCTGAGTTGAACCAGCCAACCCAGAGCTTATCAAGAACAATAAGGCGAGCTCATTAAGCAGTAAGTCTCAGAGGCTGAAACGTTCTAGGCGTAGGTTAAGTTGAACAGAGGCTAGAAGCTTCCAGGACTCGGTCTAGGTTAGCAGACAGAGGCACTAATCCTCCGAGATGATAACTGAAACAAGAGAATACATACTATTTTTATAATTGTCATGGTGGAAAGCATGACAGCATGTAGGCAGACATGTGCTAGAGAAGGAGCTGAGAGTTCTACATCTGCTTCCATCAGCAGCAGGAAGTGAATACCTACTGCGCCTAGCTTGAGCATCTGAGACCTTAAAGTCTTCCACCGCAGTGGCACATTTCCTCCAACAAGGCCATACTTCCTAATAGAGCCACTCCCTGATATGCCAAGCATTCAAACACTTGAGTCTCTGAGAGCCATTCCTATTCAAACCACACAAACAATTAGGAATAAAATAAGTTTATGACATTGAAGAAATAGTCCAATGGTTAAGAGTATTGGCTGTTCTTCTGGAGGATCTGGGTGTGATTTCTAGTACCCACATGACAGCTCACAACCACCTGTAGCTCCACTTTAAGGAATCTAATTGTGGAGCTTTGATGGATGAGGTTAAAGTCTGACATTTCCAGATTGCACTTGGTCTAAGATGGTGGACTCCATTTTCTCAGCAGAGTTCTCTCTACCCCTGATCTGGGTACCCCAGGTTGTGTAAGAAGCACAACATAGCCTTAAGAGAAAGATCAGAGGCCTGACCCTTTCCTGATAAGAAAACCTGTTTAGCAGGCACTTGGGGGTTCCTGGAGACACACACCCTATGCTAATAAGATGCCCTGGTGTCTTGATTTTCCAAATGACCTTTGATTTTACCTGGAGATTTCCCCCACCCATAGGATAATTAAGTACTATGTTCTTCTTAGGATACTATGCTATTGAATGTAACCATGAATGTACTATGCTCTGAACCACTACAAGTAAATCAAGCATCCCTGGCACCCCTAACCCCAGCGAATCGAACACATTCATCCTCTAAACCCCTCCCACTGCCCAGGGTTTATAAGTCCCTGATTTCAAATAAATTTGCTGGGTGCTGTGTACTGCGTGATAGTATCAGCTTCCACCAGGGCCTGAGATTCATCATTTATTCTGGGGGAGGGGTCCTTCCCTCCTCCCTGGAGATTCACAGCCTGGAGCTTCTGAAACACTGGGGCTTGATGGGCCACAGAGAACTTTCCCCTTCACTGCTGAAAGTCTCTACTTTTGCTTTTCAAGTGCTGTGATTACAGGTCTGTATCACCACGTGTGGCTTTCAGGTGAAACTTATAGGTTTTATTTATACGGTGAATGACATAAATGAAGGGATTTAAATATTTGAAAGGATTTATTAGGGAAAAAACACTCTCATGTAGTTGTTCTAAATAACAATTATTCTAGGTTCCTTAGAGAGATGTGCCTAGATAGAGTTCAGGGAAAACATCCTTTAGGACTATCAGCCATTTGCACTGGGGAAGCTGAGATAAGAGGTGCTATAGCAACTTACAGAACAAAGGATATTCCTTAATTCTATAGACTTTAGAGCAGTGGTTCTCAATCTCTAGGTTGAGACCCATTTTGGGATCTAATGAGCTTTTCACAGGGGTCTCCTAAGACCATCTGAAATAATATATATTAGATTATGACTCATAACAGTAGCAAAATTACAATTATGAAGTAGCAACAAAATAATTTTATGGGAGGTCACCACAGCATGAGAAACTGTATTTAAAGGGTTGCTGTGTTAGGAAGGTTGAGAACCATTGCTTTAGAGGGGAGGGGCGTCTCTGAGTTTTGTAATTTAGTGATGATACTAAATAGGGTATAAAGTCAGAACTCAGGTTGCCTAGGGCTGGGCATCAGCAAGCTAGTCCTATTGTCCAGCACTACTGTGGGGCTTCTACATGCTATGAGCTTAGGAAAGGTTCTAGATAGATGATAATGATGCTGCCTTCCCCTGAGGCAGCATCAGCGATCCAACCTTAGTTACTTATTCTGTGAGGAGAATACCTGTCAAGAGCAACTGACGAGAGGTTTTTTTTTTTTTTTTTTGGCTCATAGTTTGAGAGCACAACTGGGAGCATCATTGCAGGGAAAACATGTTAGCAGAATCCGAAGGTGGCTGGTCATATCACAGCCACAGTCAAGAAGCAGAAATGAATGCTCAGCTCATTTTTCCTCTTTTATTCAATTTAGAACACCAGCCCTTAAAGTACTGTAACCCCCATTTAGGGTGGGTCCTCCCCACCTCAAGTGCCCCAATCTAGAAATCCACAGCCAAGTCCAGAGGTTTGTCCCCTAAGTGATTCCAGATGCTGTCAAATTGATAATATTAGCCATGACATCTACCATTATTATAAACATGGAACTGTCACCTAAAATTCCTGCGAAGGAATGTAGTATCAGGTTCTTGTTACCAATTTGAGAAAACTAGTACTAACAGGAGAGACAATGAGATAACTGGAAGAAAAACCCAAGAAAAGAACAAAAATCAGCTGGCTGGCAAAGTAGTATTGCTTGCAGTACTAGGGAGCACCATGTGGAAAGAATACGTATAGTCAGCAGTGTTAGCTATAGGCAGCCTGCTTCTGGGTTGCCTAGTAACCTATGATGTCATCATGTGCTTCCCACCAGGTGTACGGCAAGCGGTTCAGCTGCTCATGCATGCACAAACTATAAAAGGACCAACCAGCCACTTTGTCTCTCTCTTTTATCTTCCTCTCTTGCTCTTTCTGCCTTGTTTTTTTTGGGGGGGGGGGGGGGGGGAGGGACCATGTCTCTCTCTTCCCTTGTCTTTATCTCTCCATCTCCATCCAACAAATCTCTTTCATATAATATCTGTTGTATGTGTGGCATCATTTTAAAATAAATACTAACAAGGAGAATGACACCTATTTAGGCTGGATAAAAAGACTGAACCTCAAAAAAACAAAAATGAAAACAAAAACAAAAAACCAGGACTAATCAGTCTCAGTAACACCAACATATTTGGTTAACATGCATCTTCACACAAAAGAGGTGCTAGAATTTAGGAGGTGAAGGCAGGAAGATCAGGAAATCATGACCAGCGTTGGCAACATGTGATCCCGTATCCAACAAAACCAAGTAAAATGTTAAAGAATCTTTAAAAATACAGTATGATTAGGCATGAATATTTGTGCCTGTATGGGCTGTTCTAGCACAGATCCTTATGAACATCATTTCAGTGATGCCTGGAAAATCTTTGGGACTTTTCTCTTCTGCTTTTTCAAGGCAGAATTTCTTTGTATAGCCCTGCTGTCCTGTAACTAGCTCTGCAGCCTTGAACTCAAGAGACCTGCCTGCCTGTGTCTCCCACGTGGCACCACCTTCTGGTGCGTTTAGCACTTTTTACCTAGTTCTCTGATTAAATTTTACTATTTAAGTGTATCTCGTGAGTTTTCTTACAGCACCCCTACTTGTGCCTTGATTCCAACTCCCCAAAATTTTCTAAGCTGTTAGGGTTTTTGTTGTTGGTTGTATTCGGTATTAAATCCACTATATCTGCTATCTGCAGTCTGAGGAGGGTTTAGAAGCAGGTGTGCTGATGCAAGCCTTCAACTCCAACACTTAGAGGCTGGAGGAGCCCAAAGTTAGAAGGCGCTACACAGAGATACTCTTCCCATACCCCTAATTCACTCATTCTGCTTATAACATACAGCTCTCACTTCTCAGACACTCAAATGTGTCACAAAGTATGAAGCTGGGGATGACAATTCCTGTTCCTCTTGTCTCTGTCTCCAAAGTGTTAGGATTACAGGTGTGTCACCGAAGGAAGTAATCATTGTTTACACTTTTTCATGTTAAAGAAAAAAGATTACTTAAAAAAATACTTCAGCTGATGAGCCATCTCTCTAGCCCCTCAAGTTTTATAATTAACACTAAGATGGCAGAAGCAGATTTTTTCAGCTTTACAATACTGCCTTGATTTTTTGTTTGTTTTGGTTTTGGTTTTTCGAGACAGGGTTTCTCGCTGTGTAACCCTGGCTTCCTGGAACTCACTCCGTAGACCAGTCTGGTTTCTAACTCATATATCCACCTGCCTCTGCCTCCCTAGTGCTGGGACTAAAGGCCTGCCTCACCACCGATGGGCAAAATAAACAAACAAACAAACAAACAAATTTTTTTTTGAGCCAAGGTTTCTCTGTGTAGCTTTGGCTGTACTGAATTCGTTTCATAGACCAGGCTGGCCTCGAATTCACAGAGATCCGCCTGCCTCCGTCTCCCTGAGTGCTGGGATTACGGGCGGGCGCCACCACGGCCGGTTTAAATTTTTATTTATTTATTTATTTAATCAGAGATCTCCTATAATTTATGCTAATTTTCAACTCATGGCAATCCTCCTACCTCAACCCCCCGCGTGCTAGGATAACGAGAATGAATCAACCTGCCCTTGGTCTTTCCCCTCCAGCCGTACGCCCCTCGTCTCTGCCTCCTGTCTCCGCACCAACGCGCTGCCGCTCGCTCAGGGAACCGCTCACAGCGCCGGGCAGAACACCGGAAGTTGGTTACCCCAGACCGGAAGTGGCTCCCGCCCCATGCCCTGCGCTACAGTCTCCGTAGAGTGTGGAGCTGTCATAGGGTCTTGTGGGCCCAGTGGCTGCCGCCCCGAGGAGGGGCGCGGTCCACCGCGGCCTTCCGCTGCCTCGGCACCGGGCTAGCGCAGGGTCGTCCGCGGCCTCGGCACCGGCGTAGCCCCTGCGCACCGGCTACGGCGCGGGCCACCGGCGGGCGCGGGCTAACGGGAGCCGCGAGTGCCCCACTAATTGGAGCCGACTCGGCGCTGGAGGGATCGGCGGGAAATGGCGGACGAGGCGTTGTTTTTGCTTCTCCATAACGAGATGGTGTCAGGAGTATACAAGTCCGCCGAACAGGGGGAAGTGGTGAGTGCCGCCACGCACCCTGGGGTCTGCGGTGACAATTGGTCTTGTTCCTCTCCCGCCCTGCGGCCGTAGGTAGACGCCCAGTAGGTTAGACCGAACTGGTCCACCTCGAGCATCCCACCGTCTATAACCTGTGTGTCGGCTGTCCCCTCTGAGATTTAATCTTTCATCCAGTTCTGTTTTGTCTTCTGTTTGGTGTGTTCGTGTCCCAATGTTTCTTTGAGTGCATGCCACAGAATTTTATAATTGACCATATAACTATTTACCCAGAGACTGACTGCAGAGCTGATTTTGTCATTCCGGCTTAATTGCTGTTCCCAGCAATTCTAGAGGCCCATTACAGTCTGTCCCAACAAAACTCCTCTCCCACCTTTCTTGATTCAGGATACCACTCCGCACAACTTCCAGGGCCGAAGCCTGATAAATCTTGGAATTAAAGCGTACAAAACGGCAAGATTTTTAACAACAGTTATGAAGCCACTTAAATTAATTACTTAAAATATTTATTGTTCATTATGTTAGAGCTGGTTTTAGGAGTTTGATGTTAATAGTGAATGGCACAGCAGCCTCATACTTCTGGAGGTTACATCGAATGTGGAAGTTTTTATTCTCTCATGATTCTTTTAGGAAACGTTTAGTAAGCATGCCGAGTGGGGCTAGACCTTCCGGAGAAACAAGATTAGATCATTTCCTCCCGTACTTTAGGGAATACAATTTAATGAATTAAATTAAACTGTTGGGTGGCAGTCAGGCATAGAATCCAAGTTTTGTGGAATTTTAGGAATGGTTTGCCTGGAACTCAGTATATTCACAGGCTAGACTGGAACTTATTGAGATCCTCTTAATTCTGCCTCCCAAGTGCCTCCAAGGGCTAGAGCCCCTTCTTTAATCCTGTTAATAAAGAGGGCTGAAGGCTAGGGAAGGAAAGCACCCTAGTTACAGTCCCTATATAATCCAGCCATTTTGATTACCCAGCCTTTTTTGAGCTACCTTTTACCCTCCTTTTTGGTCTGGCTCTTCTCTCTCTGTAATATCTAGCTCAGGGTCATGTCCACTCAGGAGAGTCCACTGGACTCTCCCAGATATCTGTGCCTCTGACTGTGCTCTCCCTCGTCTACAATAAACCTTCTCCACCATTCCTAGGAGCTGTCATGTCCTTCCCTTTTATTTCTTTTTTTTATTCAGGATCTTGTGTGAATTTTAGGTTAGGTTTGTGTAGCTCTGAAGATGTTACTAAATTTTGATAGAGATTGGATGTCAGCTTTCATGGAGTATATTCTAATTCATGAGCATGGGATGTATCTCCATCTAGTGCCTTCCTTCTTTTCATTGACAACTTTATTTTTTATTAGTTTTTTTTTTGAGAATTTCATGCATTAGTAGTGTGTTTACATCATTTCCTTTTCTCTCCCAACTTTTCCCATGTCCCCTGATTCTCGCAATTTCATGACCTATTCTTAATTATTATTGTTACACACACACACACACACACACACACACACACACACACACACGTAGAAACTGAGTCCCTTTAGTGTTATTTTTATGTGTATGTATTTAGGGCTGACCACTTGGGATTGACTAACCTATATGGGACTCCTTCCTGAAGAAGACTGATTGTCCCTTTCTCTGCAGTCACTAATTGCTCATAGCTCTTCATTTAGTGTTGGAGCCTTGTCAGCTGGTGTTGTCATTGTACAGGTGTTGTTTAGGTGATTATATTGTTGAGAGTTTGAGTGCAGCTTCCCTGTCATATACAGAAGATACAGTCTTACAGCAGACATTTTGGTCCTCTGGCTCTTACAATTTTTCTGCCTCCACCCCCCATTCTGATATATTCCCTTATTCTTATTCTTAGGGATTGAATTGTAGCTCTATGAATTGGCATTGGGCACCTCACAGTTGGTAGTTTTCTATACTTTACTTGTTGTGGGTTTCTGTAATGGTCTCCATCTGCTGCAGAAGAAACACTTTCATGTAGGTATAAAGTATTAAGAATGTAGTTAGAAATTATACTGGTTTAGGAAAGTGGCAGTAGTAGGTTCTCCTCTAGGGTCCATGACCTCACCAGCCACAGTAGGTTGGTTGGTAGTACTAGGAATGATTCCTTCCTCTTCAACAGGTGTTAGGTCCACTTAGGTAGCTGTTAGGTACCCACAAGATATAAGTGCCACTACCGCACCCCTTGGGAAAATTCTGCTGTGTTGGTCATTGTTGTTGGGGAGGGCTATTCATTGCTTTTCTACTTTGGCAGTGTGGATACTGTGATAACTGGTCTTCAGGGAGTGTGCTTCTAGTTAATTCTAGCTCTATTCCTCCAAGTTCTATGTATGAAGTGTGTTGTGTCTTCAGCAATAGGGTCTTACTTTGAAGTTCTGGGAGGCAGCCAAAGACAAGGCCAATAGCCTGTCTTATTTTGTGGAGTCTCTTGAACTCCCCTTAGCAACAGCTTGTACAGAACTTTCACACACCTGGCAAAAAACTGAGGTTTTTTGCAGATAGTCTGTGGCTCTGTGGGGAACATTATCTCCTAAAGTGGTGTACCTTCCTTCAAGTGTGTGTGTGTGTGTGTGTGTGTGTGTGTGTGTGTGTGTAGTCTAATGTCATCTTGAATTTGTGCTTTTAGCATTTCAAAATTGTCACTGTGTACTAGTAGAAGACTCCACTGATAAAGGTGTTTGCTGCCAAGTCTGAACCTGAGTTGGATTCCTGGGACCCACATGGTGGAAGGAACAAACCAGCTCAAACAGTTTGTCATTTGACTCCCACATGTGGATGCTCACACATGGCGTGCGTGTGCCACACACACAAACACACTCACTCACTACATGTAAGACAAATTTAGGGCTTTTAAGTTGCTTACTTACAAAGCCACATACTGCAGAGCCTGAGGACCTGAGTGGAAATTTTAATCCCTGGAACTCATGATAGAAAGAGAGGAGTAATATCTTTTTATTTTCACTTGTGTGCCATGACATACCCACCCCACCCAATACAAATAAATACATATAATAAATATTTAAATAAAAAAGTTAAATTTTTCTTGTGGGTGGTCTTCTACCGTTTACTTGTTTATTTAACTTTTAAGTTACTGTGAATTTGTTTTTTTCTCCAATTTTTTTTTGTAAGTAGAATATAGAAAAGGTACTGATAAAATGTATATTTATTTAGCTTGTGTGTGTGTCTGAGTGTGCATGTGTGCGTGTCATAGCACACATGGAGAGATCAGAGAACAACTTCCTGGAGTCATTTCTTTCGTTCCAGCATGGGTCCTATGGATTAAGTCGTCAGGGTTGGTTGTAAGTATCTTTATCTGTTGAGCCATCTTTCTGGCCTCTGATTTCTGTTTTACTGTTTTAAAAGACAAACATATTAAAATTCTAAGAGTATTCAAAACAGTTTTTGTTTTGTTTTGTTATGTTTTTAATAGGAAAATGGACGATGTATTACTAAGCTGGAAAACATGGGCTTTCGAGTGGGACAAGGATTGATAGAAAGGTGAGCAGTATGGATTTGAAAATTTTCTTCCAGGTAGGTTATGAACACAGAAGATCCATTTCAGATTTTTGCACAAAACTTGAGATATATTTTTTTAAATTTTAAATTTTTAATTTTTTTCTGTTTTGTAGTTGAGAAATTGAAAATTGTTTTTAAGAGGCTGCTGGCATATCACTCGTAGAGCATGTGTTTATCTTTATGAGGCACTGGGTTTCAGCACGGGGAAAAAATCTCTTAGACCTGAAGCTAGTTTAATTCTGGTATTTGGGTCTTATTATGGACATGTCCTTGCTGTGTAACCCAGATTGACTACAGACTTAACTAGTCCTCCTATCAACCATATGAGTACTGGGATCATAACCATTCTCTATTGTGCCCAGCTTCAAATGTTATGTTTTTGTGTTTTTGTTTTTTTTTTTTTTAAGATTTTTTTATTATGTATACAATGCCTGCACCCCAGAAGAGGGCATCAGATCTAATTAGAGATGGTTTTGAGCTACCATGTGGTTGCTGGGAATTTAATTCAGGACCTCAGGAAGAGCAGCCAGTGCTCCTAACCTCTAAGCCATCTCTCCAGCTCCAAATGTTATGTTTTAATAAATGAGGAAGACCCATTTATATGACCTTTTTCTAGGAAAACATTAACATATTGAGATGCCTATTTACATTCTCATTGCATTTTCTGCTTGTGGCTTAGTACGGTTTAAAAATCTGAATGGAATTTTGTTTAATTGCATTGGCATAGAAATACCTTAAAGTCTGTTTATGGGCTCTCCCCCTTTTTTTTTTCTTTTTGTTTCAAGACAGGGTTTCTCTGTATGGCCTGACTGTCCTGGAGTGCACTCTGGACCAGGCTAGCCTCAAACTCAGAGATCTGCCTGCCTCTGCCTTTTGAGCGCTGGGATTAAAGTGATGCATTTGGCTGCATCACTTCTTTTTTGTATCCTTTTATGAATATCTAAATAGTTGAATTTAGATTAGGTTAGATTTTTACATGAAAATACTCTAATTATGTTTAACTTTTTTTTTTTTGAGTCTCATATGGTAGCCTAACCTCCCCTGGAACTCATGTAGCCCTGGTTGGCCTCAAACCTGTGGAGATCTTGCCTCAGTATCCAAAATGTTTAGATTATAGGCACAAACCACCATGCCTTGCTGTTTTATGTTTTGTTTTGTTTGTTGTTGCTATTGTTCATGCACTAGTTTGAATTGTAACTGAAAGGATGGCTAATAACTAATAGGCTCTTGAGCTCCATAATTGCATAACAGAATGTAAATTCTCTGAGGTGAGATTGACTTTGCTTGGTGTTAATCACTGTATGACGGTCAATAAATGTTTAGTGCTAGTGGCATTTAGAAATTAGTTCACAACTTGCCCCTCTTCAGAAAGTAAGAGAATATTTCCTCTTATGTTTTCTTTCGAAGAAATATGTTGTATTACTTGTAGTTATTTTTCTTAGGTTTACAAAAGATACTGCAAGGTTCAAAGACGAATTAGACATCATGAAGTTCATATGTAAAGATTTTTGGACTACAGTATTCAAGAAACAAATTGACAATCTAAGGACAAACCATCAGGTATTTAGATAAATCTTTTTGTTGTTTCTAAGACCTGTTTTTAAAAGTCCGTTAATGTGACTGTCCTTTGTATTAGTGAGTTACTACTTACCCATTATTGTGTGTGATGAGTGTGAATGCAGCAGCTTGCCTGGCACAGTGAGGGCAGAGGGCAGCTTTTGGGAGTTGTTTCTTCTTCTACCACGGGTTCTGGGGTCCAGCTCAGATTGTGAGGCTAGAGCACAGCAGTTTTACATACTGAGCTATCCTTGTTGGCCCCTTAATTTATTTATTTAAACTAAGTTATTTTGAGGACTAATTTTTATGTGTATGCCTGTGTACATAAAAGTACCTTGTGCATTCAGTGGCCAGAAGAGGGTGTCAGGTCCTTGTAGCTACAAAAGGTTGTGAGCGTCAATGTGGGTGTTAGGCACTGAACAAGGGCAGCAAGTGATCTTCGTAGCTGAGAATCATCTCTCATCTCTCTCTTCAGCCCCCCAGAACCTTTTTTTTTTTTTTTTTTTTAATTAACTTTGTTTTTCTAATGTTAATGATAAGTCAGTCTTTTTCTCTGACAGGATAAAGTGAATAAAGAGAAAGCAGCAGTTATTGGTAACTATAGTTGTTTCTTTCTGCTAATTATACAAGTTGTATTAAAATTTAAAATGTAGCAAATGGGGGCTGGAAAGGTGGCCCAGTGGTTAAGTGCATGTATTAGGACCTGAATTTGGTTCCAAGCAACCATGACAACCTCCTGAAATTCCAGCCTTAGGATTCAGTGTGTCTGACTTCTTTTGGGAATCTTATGCATGTGTATACGCACACACACACACACACACACACACACACACACACACACACACACACAAACACATCATTAAAAATAAACTAACACTCTGACAATGGGCAAAGAGACACCTAGTTGTCAGTGGTGTTCTTATAGCCAGGTACCATTTGAGGGACTTTCTGCATTCAGGTTGGCAGGAACATCATTCATGGCAGTGATTCAGTGAAAAGTGTTGAAAAAGAGATCAGTTTAAGCCTAAATAACTCATTGACTACAAGTTTGTGTCACGACTGGGTCTATGAATAGAGATGGATAAAACAGGGTTCTTAGCATTACTGAAGGGTCCCTGAACACGTCTTCATTCCACTGACCAGAAATGATAAGATGGTTTTCTTTCCTGAATTGTATTTCCCAATAAAACTGTCAGAACTGGGGAAAAAAAAATATTTAGAATATAGCACGTCAGAGTAATTTGTTTAGAATTGAGTCCTTATTTATCATTCAGCAGTATGATGGTATTTAGAACCATAACTATATCATATTTCTATCTCTTTAGAATAATTTCTAACATGTAAATTTATAGAACACATTTAACTCTTAAATAACTTGCTTTGGTTGACTGGAAGATGGCTCAGTGGTTATGAGCTCATACTACCCTAATAGAGGACCTAAATTCAGGTCCCAGTATCCATGTCAGATGTTCACAAGTACCTGTAATTTCAGCTCCAGGAATTTGACATCTTTTCTCATCTCATTGAGCAGCTGCTCTGATGTGCACTTCCTGTACATTAGACACACAGATACACACAAACAGTTAAAAATAAACAAACAAACTCTGAATCTTAAAAAAGAATTTGCTTGGGTATACAGTGGTTGATTTGTGTTCTATTTATCCATCTACGTGTCCACCCATCCATCCACCTGTCCACCCATCTATCCATCCATCCATCCATCCATCCATTCATCCATCCATCCATCCAGTGAGACAGAGCTGTAGCCCAGGCCGCTGTCGTTGTGATGGAATTATTGACATGCGAAACTGCACCTGCCTCGGGTAAGATAATTTTAAGGACTACAGATTACACAGATTTGTGTTTTTGTATTTTTAAAACAGGGCATATATGTACTTCAAGACAACAAATTTCGACTACTTACTCAGCTGTCTGCAGGAAAACAGTATTTAGAACATGCATCAAAGGTATTCAATGGAATTTGGTTTTGTATTGGAAAAATAGTAGAACTATGGGGAAAATTACAGAATCAATCACAACAGATTCACATTAAACATAGTAATTTCAGCAACTCATTGGGAAGCCCATACCCAGGCCCTTAAGTAATCTTCTCTTTTTTAAAAAAAAAAAAAAAATATATATATATATATATATATATATATATATCTTTAGGTCTCTTTATTCCTTGTCTTTTTATTTTATTATTTTGTGTATACAAGTGTTTTGCTTCCTTATATGTTGTGCATCATATGTGTGCCTGATGGATGAAGGATGGTGAGTTTCTATGTGGGTACTGAGAATAGGAATTTAGTTCCTTCCTATGCAAGAATAACAAGTATACTTAACCACTGAGCCAACTCTCCAGCCTCTGCTTTTTCATTATCCCTCATGTTAAAAATCCAATTTAAAAATACCTTTTAATAAACTGCTTCAATGAAGAATGGTTTTGCTTATACTGTTTTGTTTTAAGCCATTTCTGTACAACAGGAGGCATGTTGCCCATCAGCTTCTGTGGACTGAGTAGGGCAGTAGAGAAACACTACTTCTTAGTGCTAAATGTAGACTTATTACAGATTCTTTAATACTTACAGTGAAGGTACTCAAATATACAGACATTAGCTGTGTAGAATTAGTTATTTCATAGTTTATCAGCTCCTTTGGTAGGCTAAAGTGTTTAAGAAATATAGTTGTCATTTATTTCTGAAAGTTTGTTAATAATATCTGAGTTTCTAGGCTTTGTATGGGTTTTGAATTTAGTCTCACAAAGACATCAATGAATAAGCAGATGGATTAAAGAAAACTAACAAATTAGGGTGGGTTTTTTTTTTTTTTTGTTTTGTTTTGTTTTGCTTTTTTTTTTTTTGGTGGGGAAGGCAGGAGGCAGGATTTCTCTATGTAGCCTACTAGTCTGAAACTTGCTGTGTGGATCAGGCTGGCCTGGAACTTAAAGAGATCTTTTGCCTCTGCCTCCTGAGTGCTGTGATTAAAGGCCTATGTCACCATGCTTGGCAGAATAACAAATTTTTTTTTTTTTAGAATAACAAATTTTAATATAAAGTTTCCTTCAAAGTCATAAATATATCTAGTCAAGTGTACTTTGATATTTATCTGTAAATACTTGCTCATCCCTCAATTTTTTTATTGATTTTTTTTTAAAAATTACTTACAAAGTCATGATTCTTTTTGGTTTTATTGGTCTTCCTCACCCAGTGCCCTCCCCCACTTGTTTGTTGTGTCCCTTGTGCTGACCTTCTACTCCTTCTAATAGCATTTTATCCATTTATTTTCCTTTTTCAATTTTTTTCAAGACAGCTGTTTCTCTATGTAACAGCCCTAGCTGTCTTGGAACTCATTTGTAGACCAAGCTGGCCTGTAATTCACAGAAATGTGCCTGCCTTTGTTTCTCTGAGTGCTGGGGTTAAAGGTGTGCACCACTATAGCCTATCTTCTGCCTCATGTCACATGTATTATATTGCTGTCTTTTTAAAAAAATTTCCCTCCCATATCTTGTTTTTTTTTTTTTTTTTGTAAATACAATGTAGTTATGATGTTTTATGGTTTATATATATATATATATATATATATATTTCATTATTTTTCTTTTTATTAATCACATTTTACTATTTTTAGTTCTCACTTAACTTTAGGGCATCTTAGTTTCTTCAGTTATGAAGAATAAATTAAAGATTTTTACTAGGGGACTGAATTGATGGCTCAGGAGTTAAAAGTGCTTATTATTGCCTGGAGAGATGGCTCAGAGGTTAAGAGCACTGGCTGTTCTTCCAAAAGTCCTGAGTTCAATTCCCAGGAACCACATGGTGGCTCATAACCATCTGTAATGAAATCTGGTGCGCCCTACTGTTGTGCAAGCCTGCACACAGGCAGAATACTCTATAAATAATGAATAAATCTTTAAAACAAACAAACAAACAAACAAACAAACAAACAGGGGCACTTATCATATAGCCCAGGCTGGTTTCCAACTTGTAGTGATTCTCTTGCTTGATTCTCTCAAGTGCAGGATTACAGGCAAGCACCAGCTTCATTGTAGGAAGCTCTATATAGGAGCACGTGCCTGTAATCTACAGGGAGACAGAAGCAGGAAGACATGTAAGTTTGAGGCCTGACTGACCTACAGAAGAACCTTCCTCAAAAGGCAAAAAACGGAAAGAGAAGCAGATCTTTGATTAGTCAGCAGCATTGATAGGAAGGCTGAAAAAATAGGCAAAAAAATTAGTCTTGAATATGCAAGAAAGTGACTAGAAAAAGAACTAGTTAAGTGTAATACTCCAGGGGTCTAGTTAGATCCCTGTACACAGTATAGAAAACACAAGCTGTCCCTGTTTCTTGAACTAAACTTGACCTATTTTTCTGTGTTACTACACTAGATTCAGGGTCTTGTTCTGGCCAAGCTTAAGTCATTTTGTTCATGTGCTTTAGTTCACTTAGGTTTAACTCTAACAGTTCTTTCACAATACCTGTACTGTTTCTTTCTTTTTAATTAGAGGTTGTTCTGTAAGGGCTTACTCTATATTGCTCAGGTTGGCATCCAATTCTTGCCTCAAGAACTGATCCTCCTGCCTTAGCCTGAGTAGTGGATAATGCGGGGGTGTACCACATTGCCTTTTCCTACCTTTTTTCTCCTTTTTTTTTTTTTTTAATAATTTGTTTGTTTTTTGTTTTGTTTTTTTGAGACAGGGTTTCTCTGTGTAGCCTTGGCTGACCTGGACTTACTTTGTGGACCAGGCTGGCCTGGAATTCAACTCATAGAGACCCGCTTGCCTTTGCCTCCCCAAGTGCTGGGGTTTCAGGCATGCACCACCACACCTGGCTTCCTTTTTGGTTTCACTGTGTATTTTTGGCTGCCTTGGAACTCACTATGTTGATCAGGCTGGCCTCCAGCTCACAGAGGTCTGCCTGTCTTTGCCTCTGGAGTGCTAGAATTAAAGTCTAGTTTTGCAATTCCTTTTTATTTTCCTTGCCTTTTCCTCTTGTTCTAAACTCTTTGACATCCTCTTTTTCAATTTTCCTTTTAAATTCAGCAATGATTTATTGATACCATAGCTTGAATCTACTTGATGTTTATTGGTACCTTTATGGTTTTAGTAAATCCTTACTTTTTTTTTTCCCCCTTTTTAGTATCTAGCATTTACATGTGGCTTAATCAGAGGTGGCTTGTCAGACTTGGGAATAAAAAGTATTGTAACAGCTGAAGTATCTTCAATGCCTGCCTGTAAGTTTAACTTATTTATCTTTCATATATTTTAAGTCATTTTTCAGGTCTTTTTTTTAAAAAACTGAGTGTTCTGGTATAAGAATAGCTACACAAACCACTCAGACTCCATTTTCAGTTAGATATGGATGGTTTATTAGAACTCCTTTTCCAAGCTGATCAGTCAGGGCCTCAGTAAGGACTTGACAGCTTAACTGTGACATCTACAAGTTCTTACAGCAGGGTTTTTATAGAAAGAACCAAATGCAAAAGGCATGGGGAGGGCAGGTAAACATTTTGGCTAACTAGACAAAGTATTATCAGCTAACTTGTAAGCTGGTCCTAGGTGAGGTAAATGAGGCAGGTGGCTTAGGGTCTTCTAGCATACATCCAAAGTGTAGCCTGGTGTGTGGATAAGAAATGTGCAACCAGAGCGTAGCCAAGTGAATAGATGATAAAGCATAGGTTATAACATTATTGAATCCTAGTAAAATATAAGGTCAGCTCGACCCTCTGGCAAGGTCTGCTAGTGCCAGCTATGAACAACTGCTCCCAGGAGGCAGAGTTGAAAAGTTTAAAATTTTGAAATTAATTTCACCTTAGAAACAAAATGGAAGCTGAATATAAAGATGGCTGCAGCTTTGTCTCAAATAGCAGGCTACAATGTTGAAACTGAAAATGCTGATACTTTCATTTTAGTATCATTTATTTCACATTTATTTTGGTAATATATATTATCTTTTTCATTTGAGCTACTAACCAAGAATAAAGTTTAGTTGAATTTCACTGTATTAATTTTCTGTCCAAAGACAAATTAGTAGTGAAATACCCAGAATCACCAAGCATGGTAACTCACACCTTGAATCCTAGCACTTGGAAAGCAGAGGTAGCCCAATCTCTGTGAGTTCAAAGCTTGCCTGGTCTGGTCTAGATAGTGAACTCTGAGCCAGGACTACATATTAAGACCCTGCCTCAAAATAGAGAGAAATAGAGTGAAAGAGGGGAGAAGGGTTGAAAGAGAAAAGAAACAGAGACAGACCCAGGATGTAGGAAAGATACCTCATTATAAACCAGATAATTATACAATGGAATAGGCTTTTTTGAATACCTGAAGGAGTGTAAAAAGACCTTCGACATAGCAAGTTCTTTAAGTGAAACTACTTCGTGAATGGAGATAAATATGCTTGTTTTCCTTGTGCTGGAAAATCAAAGAATAATTGTTTTCTTTTTCAGGCAAATTTCAGGTGATGATACAGAAGCTGTAGAGTGCAGTGAAATACAGGAGAGACTACGCCTGTACAAAGCATTTTCAAGTCCTGGTTTCACCTCATCCTTGGATATCTGTGCAAAGGTGTTATCTCACCAGATTCATGTAGACCAAATTAGATAAAGGTCCTTCTATCATGACATAAACTAACTGAACTGTTCAAAGGGATTTCAGTGAAGCATGTCATTTCAGACACCAAGATGCAACAAATGCTTTTTATTGTAAACATCTTTATTTCCTTAGTGTGATATGTATTTAAGCATAGATTGAGAAGTGAAACTCAGGGTGTGTTGAATTGCTGTATAAAAAAATATGCACCAATCAGAATAGTTTGTGTTCAAATGACCAAAATTTGTTAAAGTATAAATCTGTTTTAGTTATTTAAAAACAAAACAAAACAAACCACTGTACTAAATTAAGCTTACTTTTTATTGTCTTGCTCATAATTTATTTGTCTAGAGAATTTGTATGCTTATATATGGATTTCATTTATACATTGTGTATATATGTACATATAAATGCATGTTGCTGTCTAAATGGCTTGAAAGTTTACTTTTACTTTAATAGATTTTAGTCCTTGAGACCTCTGTTCATTTAATCAAAGTGAAATGTAGATTAGTTTAAATGTGAATTTGGTAACTCTAGTGACAAAGAATATTAGGTAGGCTGGGAAGTAATTTTTATACTTACTCCTGCACATAGGTTATTCTTTTAGAAATGTTTAAATTTTTTTTGTTTATTTAATTTTCTTTAATTTTTATGTGCTTTAGTGTGAAGGTGTCAGATCCCTTGGAATTGGTGTTACAGACAGTTGTGAGCTGCCATGTGGGTGTTGGGAATTGAACCCAAGTCCTTTGGAAGAGCAGACAGTGCTCTTAAAACCACTGAGCCATCTCTTCAGCCCCTAATTTTAGTTTTAAGCCTGTGTGTGTGTGTGTGTGTGTATGCGTATGCATGTGTGCTTGCGTGAGCATGAGTGTAGTAGGCTAGAAGAGGAGGTAAGATCCGTTGGAACTGGAGTTACAGATGATTGCAATCAGCTTGATGTGAGTACTGGGAACTTAACTGTTCTCTACAAGAGCAGTGTGTACCCTTACCCACTGAGTCATCTCTCCATTTCCTACGGCAATTTCTCTATTTTGTTGATGAATCTTAGGTTGATTTCATAAGCTAGCACTTGTGAGTAGTGCTACAGTACATACATATGTGCAAGAATCTCTTATTTGTTTATTTATTTGGAAGTCTTTCTGGTAAATACCTCAGTGGTATAGTTGGACTACATAGTAGGTCTTTTTTGAGCCTCCATACTGGCTGGACAGTTTAAATTCCTACAACTACCATTTAGTTCACAGCCTAAACAGGATTCGTTGTCAGTTTGAAATCAGTGTCATTCTGCCTGTTGAGATGTAATCTCAACCTAGTTTTTTAAAAATTTTTTTTTAAAATTTATTTATTTATTATGTATATAATGTTCTGTCTGCATGTACACCTGCACGTCAGAAGAGGGCAACAGATCTCATCATAAATGGTTGGGAGCCACCATGTGGTTGCTGGGAATTGAACTCATGACCTCTGGAAGAACAGCCAGTGCTCTTAACCTCAACCTCTGAGCCATCTCTCCAGCATTCACCGTAGTTTTAATTTACAGTTCTCTTCTGACCAGTGTTGAACACTTTCATAAGTTTATTGGTCATTTGTACTTCATCTTTTTGAGAACTGTTTTCTTGTTTCATTAGTTAGTCAGTGTGTATTTTGTTAATTGTAGCCAAAAAGAAACTTTGTTTAGTAGAAACAGTTAAGTTAGTCAGGAGATAATAAGGAAAATTGAATATCCTTTTTTTTGAGGTTATAGCAAACTTAAAGGGTTTATATATAAAAATAAAATCATAAAATACTCCAGAAAATATGAGGTTATTTTTATGATCTGGTAAAGGCCTTCCCAAAACAAAAGTAAAAACAAAACAAAACAAAAAAACAAACGTTAAAGGAAAACTGACCAAGAACAGGTTGGGGAGGAAAGGGTTTATTTGGCTTATATATCTTGAGCCACAGTCCACTGAGAGAGCCATGTCAAAAACCTGAAGGCAGGAACTAACAGAAGCCATGGAGGAATGCTATCTTGCTCCTCATTCCAGTCTAATGGAGGCATTTTCTCAGCTCAGGTGCGCTCTTCCTAGATGACTCTGGCTTCTGTCAAGTTGATAAAAAAAAAAAAAAAAAAAAAAAAAAAAAATCCAACCAGCACGTCTCTTCTACAAATGTTATGAAAATTATACCCATATGCAAAGGAATGAAATTGGATTGTTTTATTAATGCTGAACACAGCAGTCAACTAAGATGCATAAAAGACTTAAACATAAAAACTGAAAAACTGGTCTTATGATGTGGTTCAGTTGATAGAATACTTGCCTAGTTTTCATGAAGCTCTAAATTCCATCACCAGGAATATATAAATGCCATGCTGGCAGTGTACACACAGTCCCAGCACTCAGGTGGTGGAGGCAGGGGAATTACTAAGCTGCAAATGAGTTCTCTTAGCCTGGTGGTGGTGGCACACACCTTTACTTCCAGGACTCTGGAGGCAGAGGCAGGTGGATTTCTGTGAGTTTAAGGCCAGCCTGGGCTACAGAGTGAGTTCCAGGACAGCCAGGGCCACACAGAGAAACCCTGTCCTGAAAAACAAACAAACAAAAAAGAAAGCAAATAAAAAGTTCCCATTAATCGTGGGCTACATAAAGATCCTGTCTAAAACAAAACAAAATTATCCTGAAAATTGCTAGAAGCGAATGAGAAAAGCATAAAATTGATCCTGGCAATAATTTCTTGGCTCTCACCCTGAGCACTGGGCACAGGATTACAAAGACAAATAGAGCTACATCAGCCTGGAGAAGCTGCATGGCCAAAGCCTTGAAGATAGGTAGAGATAAGCAGCTGAATAGACTGAAGATATTGCAGATATCTAAAGATAAATAGCTTTTGCAACTTGCAGGGCTGTGGCTACTGGTAAGTTGACCTGGATCCATGTGTGTGGAAACAACTTTAATTCCACTCAGTGGGTAGTTTAAAAAGAGACATAAGTAAGCAGGTGGAGTTGGGAAGAAGGGTCCTGGAGGGTGAGGGAGGGGGATAAGAGGAATGTGGGATGAATATGATCAAAATATAACATATACATGTATGAAATCGTCAAAAATATTTTTTTTCTTAAAACGAGTTCTTATGGGACTGGAGAGATGTGGTTAAGAGCATTGGCTACTCTCACTCCCATTGTAGCTCACACCTACCTGTGACTCTTGTTCCAAGGGATCTGACAACCTCACACAGACACATGCAAGCAAAAGACCAATGCACATAAAAACAAACAACAAACCATGGGGCAGAGGGCAGCTCGAGCAACTCAGTTGCAGAAAATAGCCTGATTGAAAACAGCTAGGATTGCATATATATTTCTCCAAAAAAGGAATACAAAAGACCAAGTGAGTATGAAAACATGCTCAGTGATGGAATGCTCAACTTTGCATTGCAAAACACAAACAAAACCATAAGGTAATACTTCACAGCACTTAGGATGACCAGTATGTAGTATGATGTGTGTGTATATATAAAACGAAACAAATATTGCTGACAGTGTCGAGTTATTGGTTCCCTTGATCTCTTGTGTACTGTTAGGATGTAAATTGGCACCACCAGTTGCTATGGAAAACAAAAGGGGGAAAATTACAAGCATTATTTTCATTTTCACTAAACAGCTGGCATAGGTCCTTTTGCTGTACTCAGATGCAAATTTTGAATAGATGAGATATATTTTAAAAAAGTGATTCTTTCAGGGGCTGGAGAGTTGGCTCAGTGGTTTAGAGCACTGGCTGGTCTTCCAGAGGTCCTGAGTTCAATTCCCAGCAACCTCATGGTGACTCATAACCATCTATAATTGATCTGCTGCCCCCTTCTGGCATGCAAGTGTACATGCAGGTAGAGCACTTGCATACAATAAGTAAATAAATAAATCTTAAAAAAAAAAAAAAAGATTCTTGGGCTGGAGAGATGGCTCAGCAGTTAAGAGCATTGGCTGCTCTTAACTGGTTCAAATCCTAGCACCCACATGACAGCTCACAACTCTCTGGTCTGTACCTCAAATTCCAGTGGCTCCGACTCCCTCACACATATATATGTGTGCTGAACACCAAAATGTACATAAAAATAAATTCAAATTCTTTCTGAATTATGGGTGTCCATGTAGGTATGTGCACATAAGGGGATGTGCCTTCGGCATGGGATCACTGGTGCTAGAGTTTTTCATGATAGCTGCCGCTGGCTAATATATATTCTGGGAATTGCAAGCATTCTCCACCATCGAGCCATCTCCCTAGCTCAAGAAACTCTTAATGGTCTTTGGCAGCTTTTGTTTTCCCCAAACTTGGCAACAGCATATGGGAACAGAAAGTGGGTCATCTGTAGAGTGTTAACAGCCCTATGTAGGCCTTGGGACGTTGAGTCTGTGTTTGAGATTTTATGTGGAAGACACACACACACACACACACACACACACACACACACACACACGTATCAGTATATGGCCATCCTAAGTGCTATAAAGTAATATCTTCTGGTTTTGTTTGTATTTTCCTATGCAATGTTGAGCATTCCAAAACTGAGCATGTTTTCATACTCACATGGTCATTTGTATTCCTTCTTTGGTGAAATGTCTATGCAATCCTAGCTGTTTTTAGTCCAGCTGTTTTCTGCTACTGAGTTGTAGGAAGTAGGGATTCCTCAGTCTTTGGCTGCAGCTGGCATCACAGCTTACAGGCAGGTCTAGGTTAACAGGATCCTAGCCCTTAACAGCAATGAATGTGAGGGCTTTTGTGTAGGCCTAGAAGTCAAGACTCCTTAGCCTGTGAATTATAAATATATTAGCGCACATGGACCAGGTTCTCACACTGAGACTTTTAATTACTCCAATTCTGGTGATCAAGGCCCGCGGTTTCTCCTGGCTCTCTACCCTCCCCCAGCTCTTCACCTGACAAAAGCAATTTAAGAGAGGAAGAGTTTGTTTGGTTTATAATCCAAGGTATCAAGTCAAGGAGACAGGAGCTTGAAGCAGCTAGTCGAATTATATCCACAACCAGGAAGCAGAGAGCTCAGTTTAATCCATTTTATAGTCTAGAATCCCCAAGTAGGGATTGGTCCTGTCCACAGTTGTCTTCCCACATCAGTTAAAATATCACAGACCTCACAGACTAACCTTAATCTGGTTAGTTCCTCACAGATGTGCCTGCAGGCCTTTCTCATGGGCAATCTAGATCTTGTTAAATTGATAATCAACACTATCCCTCCCTCCCTCCGCTGTTCTTTCTCTTTCTTTTTCAGATAAGGTCCCACATAGATCAAGATGACCTCAGACTTACTATGCAGTTGATGTAGTTGGGGATTCTTAAATTGACCAACCTACCTCCAAGTGCTGGGGTTATAAACATGTGCCACTAAGCCTAGTTTTATATGACGCTGATTAAACCCAGGGCTTCACTCGTGTTAGTCAAAGATTTTGGCAACTGAACTATACATCCCCAACCCCTGCTTCCTCTCTTTCTTCCTTAGGAGGTCTGTTCAGCCTGCATTACAGAAAATAGGTTGAAAATGACCACTCAAGAGAAACATTTTCTTGATCATATTACAGTCCTGAGAGGCAGAGCAGTCTTCCAATTGATGTACTAAGTGAGCCAGTCCAGCCTGCTTAGCTAGACAAAGATGTTTGGACCAGTCATAGCCACGGAAGCTGTGTTGAGCTCATTTACTACCTTGTGTTTTTAGTACTAATTCACAGCCATGGGGGTTTGTGTTTGCACCAATTAAAGCCTTGCATTTTTTAGCATCAGTCACAGTATTCTTTTGCTAGACGGCTGGGAAAGTGCTTCATCTCCAGCCACCTAAAGGTCATGGGGCTGGTGACAGCAATTTC
Source organism: Psammomys obesus (assembly GCF_907164565.1). NCBI lineage: Eukaryota > Metazoa > Chordata > Mammalia > Rodentia > Muridae > Psammomys > Psammomys obesus. The sequence continues at coordinate 22,467,826 of NW_026596166.1, forward strand.
TTGTAAATTGTTTTAAACAGCCCTGCCTGAGGTCTTGTTTTTAGGAGCATGGCAATCATCTATAAACATTGTGTATGGTTTTGAGAATATTTTTTGAGATTATAATCACATTTCTTCCTTCCCTTTTCTCCCTGCAAACCCTGCTATATATCCCTCTTTACTCTTTCAGACTCATGGCCTCTCTTTTCAGTTTATATTTAAGGAATATGAAAAAAGCTGGTGCTGCCATATGGGTAGTCTGACAGCTGTTTGACTGATAGTCTTTTTGCTCAAGACAGCCAGGTAGACTCCAACAGACCTTGAACATTCCTAGATACTCATAAAGATGTTTAGGCTGTTATTTGGAATACTGACATAAGCCTTGGCTCTAAGCTAAATTTTTTAAACTGTAAGGTCAAACAAGGAGTGAAACCTTATAACTGTCAGGGAAGTAGCTTTTTTGGGATTTTTGGTTTGTTTTTGTTTCTCTGTGTAGGTTTGGTTGTCCTAGACTTGCTTTGTAGAACAGGCTGGCCTTGAACTCACAGCAATCTGTCTGTCTCTGTCCTACAGTGCCTGAGTATGCAGATGAAACCTTACAAAGCCCCTGCCCTGGCCAATGGTACAGAGCCAGAAAAACCTTGCCTCAGAGACCCTAGACATGTTCCCAAGGCCATAAATAGCCCCTTTCACCCAATAAACTAAACCAGTTCTCTGAAGCTGTTCACCTACAGTACTTGTCTCCGATTGAGGGCCTGCACTACACTCACTGTGCCTGGCTACCCCAGTAGGAAGTGGACTAAGGGCAGCAACTGGAGGACCGAAGAGGATGTCAGATCCTTTGGAACTGTTGTCTCAGACTGTTGTCAGTTGCTATATAGGTGCTGGGAACTGAACCCAAGTCCTCTGCAAGAGCTAACTGCTACACCATCTCCAGTCCCTTGTTTTTTTGAGGTAGAGTCTTATTATGCATTCCAAAATGGCCTAAAACCCCAAATGCTGGGATTACAAGTGCGTACTATCATGTACAGCTTACTAGGACATTACTGAAAATGATCTGCTAGAAAAAGTTTTGATGGTGCAATTAAACTGAAACTATTGAGTTTAAATGTGAACAACTGATTCGTTTTGTTGACTATGAACAGATGTGCCATTTCAACTGTATGAATTGCAACTCTAAGGACATTCACTGTCTTTTATTTTGTTCAAGAGTCACATGAAATTTGAGTAGCCAAAATACATTTCAACAAAAATATGTATGTATACTTATAAACAATGAAACAGCACCAGGGACCTGTACAAAATTTCATCAGTTTTTATGCAAGCTGCTTAAGTATATAAGTAACACTTGATCTATTTTCAATGCACACAACTGATGAAAACTACTCCCAACTGTTCATTAGATACCAGACGTGCTTCTCTGGAGATACTTCACACACTCAAACCAATCAAGTCTGTATTTTGAGTATCAGGCTGAGCTGCTGATTAAGATGAAACCTTCAGGTAACACTGAAGAAGTGATGCACTTTGTCCTCAGGTTGGCATTGTGCTTCCTCAGACTTAGGCTGTCTACACAGAACTATCTTCCATCACCAGGAGATGAGCTCTATCAAGATGGCTCATCAGCTAAATCACGCTGGTCAAAATACCTAGAAAAATAGGAAATCAGCGTATGCATACATATTAAGTACAACACTGCCTATAGCAGGAAAAGAGCACAACAGCTCAATAGATAATAAACTACAGCACATCTGACCAAAAACAAAACACCCATTTCACATAAAAAAAGGGGTGGGGTAGGGAGGGAAGGGGACATTGAGTTCTTCAGTAAAGCTGCCCAGGTTTGGATCCTATCTACCACACACTATCCCTGTGATGTAGGAAAGTTACTCCACATCTTTTTGCCAGTTTCCTCATCTTTAAACCGATGATATAGGATTAAATGAGTTCCTATTATGACACACTAAGAAAAATACTTGGTATAAAGTACCTAGTAAAATTAAATATAATAAACAGCATAGTTAGTATAGATCAAGAAACTAGAGGTTGAGTATGTGTGTATTTTCAAAAGGTTATCTTGTTTAGGTGAAGGAATGACTTCAGTGTATTAAGCATATTATGTAGCTCTAGAAAGGTGCTAGCAAAAACAAGACAAACAAACAAAAACTAACACAAACCCCAATAACAAACCACTACTCAATGAGTAAAACATGTCCAGGAAGAGACCTAAAACAATGTGTGCCTTTTGTTTAGATTTAGAATGCATTTCAAATCAACTCAGGTAGAACTCTGATACAAGGAATGGTGATACAGCTTAGATGGTAGACCCCTTGCCTGACATGGACAAGGTCCTGGATTCCACCCCCAGTAACGATTTAAAAAAAAAAAAAAAAAAAAGGGAAAAAAAAAAAAAAAACAAAAAAAAAAAAAACAAAAACAGCTAAAAATAAAAAAAAAAAAAAAAAAAACCAAAAAAACAAAAAACAAAACAAAACATTAAACATGGTCTACCTTTTACTGATAACAATCAGGAAATCAGATTTCTTTCTTTCCTTTCTTCTCCCAAACCCCCTTTGTTTTTTTGAGATAGGGTTTCTCTGTTAGCCATGGTTGTCCTGGACAAGGCTGGCCTCAACTCTCAAGAGATCACCTGCCTCTGCCTCTCCAAATGTTGGGATTAAAGGTGTGTGCCACCATTCCCTGCCAGATTTCTTAATTTACCTGCTAACTAAGCAGATGAGCAAATTCAATGCAGGAACTCTTTCGTCGTCTTTACTGCCCTGAAAAAACAGAAAAAGAGTAGCCTTTTCCTTTTCAATGTTCTCATAATGAATTTCCTTTTAAGATAAAAAATGTGAAACTTTTATTAGATGACTCTCATCATCACATTGAAATAACCCACCAAGGTGCTGGTGTTTTGACTTACGCCTTAGAACCAGAGACTGGGAGGCAGGTGGATCTCTGTGAGTTTAAGGTCAGCCTTGTCCCCAAATGAGCAGACAGACAGAAGAAAACATTAGGATATTTATATTTTTTACTCTATCTATCTATCTATCTATCTATCTATCTATCTATCTATCTATCCATCCAACCACAAGACAAGGTCTCACTGTTTACCTGGCTGGACTGGAACTCACTATGTAGACTGGAATGACCTAATAGAGATCTGCCTGCTTTACCTATTGAGTGCTGCTTTACCACCATACCCAGCCATCTTTTATTTATAAAATGAAAATATAAACACCTCATTTTCCTTGTTCCTGAATTTCCTCCCTCCAATCCTTTCCATGTAACCCCATCTAGCTCTCTCTCAAATTCATGTCTTTTTTCTTAATTGTTGTTTTACAACCCCTTCCCAAACACTCAAATATATAATCTGCTCATTCCATATGCTGTTACTTGTATGTAGATAATTTCAGTGTACATACTTTCCAGGGGATCAAATTCAGGTTGTCAACCCAAGATCATTATTTAAAGAAAGATACTGTTGAGAAGGATTGGTAGTTATTGCTGTTTACAAGGGTTCTAGTTTTATGAGTACTACAACAGGGGCATGACATAGTGTGACACCTTCCTTCCGAACATCAGGCAGGAATAGCTCCTGACATACTCCCATTAGGTGATCCTCCCTAGTATATTATGATGTAGTTGGAAGGTAGAACAGATGGAGCCTTGGACTTTATGCTCCCAAAACCAAGCTAAAGTAACTGTCTTTGTAGGTGGGATAGAGTGCTTGCGCAGCATATTCAAGGTCCTGATTCACTTCCTCCATGCTTATGAATAGGAGCGTGAGATATTCTGTTACAAAACATAAAACAGACAATGACAAAGATGAAAAGTCTTAAGCATCAGAACCAATGACTAGGATCTAGTCCCAGTAGATCCTATCCAGTCCTTCAATCTTCCTTTACCTGAGGAAAAAAAAATGTACTTCCCCCACCCCATTAATGTTATTTTTGAGTCAAGGTCTTACTATGTAGTCTTGGCTGGCCTTACAGAGATGTCTCAGCCTTTAAACTGTTGGAATTAAAGGTGCACACCACCATGCTTGGCCTCCCTCAGCCTTATTTTTCAAGAGGGTCTTTTATATAACCCAGGCTGGACTTGAACTGCAATCTGCAATACTTTTCTTTTGCTCTCCTAGATGTTGGATTATAGCCTTGTGCCAGCGTAACTGATTTTATGTTATTTACTGTACTATATTTGAGACTTTTTTCTTTCTGTGACCTCTTTAATCTCAACTAATAATATAGTCATATTTTCTATTTCACATATCACTGGAATCCTCTTTTTCACCATCTATATGAATAGAGAGTTAAGAATCTGAAATAGTACAGTATAACTCACCACTAGGAGCCTCACTTCAGAACATCTTCTTGCAAGCTGCCGAATCAGTGAGTGAGCCTCAGGTAATAAAGGCTTTTCAAGACAAGCCAACAAAGCATAAAACCATCTTCCCTAGGTAAAAGTTTAAGAAGCAATAAGTAGACAAATAATGAAATGCCCATTTTCTAAATGCCCAATGCTGTTACCTGCTTTCATGTTATGAATGAATTGAGGAATGTGTGGACAGGCAAATACTGGCTCTCCTAACCACAGATGTAGGCCACTAGATACTTCAAAATATTTCCCGATTTCCAGCAAATTCATTTCTGATATTTGTACTACAGTTGAGTCCTTCTGACCCATTTTTATTTTTTATTTTGGAGACAAGGTCTGTGTAGCCCTGGCTGGCCTAGAATTCACAGAAATCAACTTGCTTCTTCCTCACTAATGCTGAGATTAAAAAGGTGCACATCATGCCTTGTCCCGAGGTTCTCAATTATAAGCAAAAGTCTTTTTTTGTTTTTTTGACAGAGTCTCAATATGTATCTCTTGCTGGCCTCCAGCTCAGAGAGATGTTTGTCTCTGCTTCTATAGTACTGTCAATTAAAGTACCTATAAATTAAAGGTTTATAAAGAGCATAAACAAAACTCTTAATTGCTAGGTCTGGTGAGCCTGTAGTGCTAGTCACTTGGCGGCGGGTGGGGTGGGGTTATTGAGACAGGAGAATTACAAGTTCAAGGCCAGCCAGACCAACTTAAGAAGATCATGTCTCAAAATGAAACAGAAAAATGAGGGCTGAAGGTAGAGCTCACTGTAAAGACTTGCCTAGTCTTTATATATATATGCATATAAGCTTTATATATATAAAGCTGAGGTTCAATCTTCAGTGCTACTCAAAACAAAATCTTAAGATGTATATAAAAATTGTTGTCTTCATAGACAGTAGTGCAAACCATTTTAATATTAAAGCTTGTTCCCTGGACCCACACAAAGGAACTATATATACTGCAAACAGAATAGCAGTCTGGGTCCTCTCTGCTCAACCCTCATGACATTAGCAGTTGTGCTTGCTTCATGACTCCCTTCTATCAAGACGCTCTGCCTCACTGAAGTCAGAAACAATGGAGCCAGGCAGCAGGGGAATGAGAATCCTAAGACCGTGAGCTCAAATGAATACCCCTTTCCTTAAAGAACCACAATGCTTTGGGGTTTTATGTAGCTATACTCTTGAAAAGGTATTTTGATAATAAATAAAATAACAGTTTACATAGAAAAAAAATTAAGTATTAAGGAAATTAAAAAACCCTATCTTCAGTCTTGTCATCCATATAAAATTTCTGATTTTTGAAATGTTTGTAATTCAGGCTGTTACAATATATAGAATGATTAAAACTATGTGAAAGACAGGTTTGACCCTAGAAAAAAATTAGCACCAGTGATTTTAATGTGTACTATTTCATGAAAAAAATATGTGCTAAAAATTTGTTCTTTATTGAGACAGGGCCTATTTTGTATTCCTAGCTGTCCTCAGATTTGCTATGTAGCCCAGGCAGGCCTTGAACTCACAAGTTATCAGCCTGCCTCTGCCTACTCAGTACTAGAATTATAGGTATACCCTATACCTGAGGATTTAAAAGAGTGACTCTCAGAGAAGACCACATCCAGGTTCCTGGTATGCCTCAATTTTCTTTACAGTTTTTTCTCTTAATTCCTGTGCTTACACTTTGTATTAAAATATTTTTAAGACTGGCGTGGTGGCACATATCTGTAATCCCAGCACTCTGGGAGGCAGAGGCAGATGGATCTCTGTGAGTTTGGGGCCAGCTTGGTCTACAAAGTGAGTCCAGGACAGCCAAGGCTACCCAGAGAAACCTTGTCTTTAAAAAATGAAACAAAACAAAAAACCAAAAAACACTTTATTAAACTCCAACTCTACTTCATTTAAAAAAAAAAAAAAAGGCTTTAAAGAATGAAAAAGTTCCAAGTGAAGGTCTTGTGATAAAGTGTGAGCAATACCTTTGATGGACCGTATAACTGTAAAACATCTACTAAACCCAATTGTATTTTAACTTTATTACCTGCAAAATGGGGCTGATAGCTCATAAATTCTGAAAGAGTTAATGAAGAATTGTAGAAATAGTGCATGCAATGTAGTACTTGCTCCTATTGTTTGCATCTTGTTTGTACTTTTGAGACAAGGTCTTATTCTGTAGTATAGGTTGACCTACAATTCACTATGTAGCCGAGGCTCCTCTCAAATGCCTATATCCGTCTCCCAATACTCTATTTTACAGGTAGGTGTCATTGAACTCCCACACCTATAACTTCTCAATGAGGAAAACATACTGATTTATCTTATGGTATTAGGTCTTTATAAACAAGATTTGAATTTTAAAAGTAGAAAACATGAACACATATATATTGTATACATATGTAAGTATAAAAACTGCAGTCACATAAGTAAAAAGAACTTTGCCTGCATAATGAAAAGAAAAAAGATGCAATACTACCAATTCTGGAGTAAAATCCCTTTCTCCAAACCAATTACTCAGATATTCCAAGACACTAGTAATTGTTGCCTAAAAGGAAAAAAAAAGAGAGAGAGATGGAGTAAGGACAAGAAAGAGTGACTTTAGAGATAAAACGATGACAAGTTCTACATGAGTTACATTAATTGTTGTTAAAAGCAACTATCAGGGTTAATATGGCTGTGTTCGGTAGGCTTCCAAAGATCACTGTGAGTAATGGGTACTTTCATTGGATGGGTCACACCTAGCAATTGGCTTTTTGTTTTGTTTCTTGTAACAGAGTCTCAATATGTAGCTCTGGCTAGCCTGGATGTGGAGCAGGCTGGCCTTGAACTTGTGGCCATCCTCCTGCCTCTGCCCTGAGTGCTACCACTAACAGCATGAGTGCACATGCCTGGCTAGAAAGTCTTTTAAGAGAAATACTTTTTAAGAGATACTCTAAAGCATCAACTTAGGCTTTAAATCTCAGGCTTAAAAACTAGTTTGTAACTAATAAAAAGTTTCAAATATTCCTACAAAAGAACCTTCAGTTTACTTACCAATTCAAATTAAGCTGAAAATCAAATCTAAAGAGAAACAAACTTAGCTAGAGGAGGATATTTTAAAGATACACAGATGAAATTATCAACACTTGAGCATATTCTCTTACTTAAATGTAATCGGGTACTAAAACAAAAACAAAAACCCGGGCAGGTAAGATGACTCAGAGGTTAAGAGCATTGGCTGTTTTTCCAAAGGTCCTGAGTTCAATTCCCAGCAACCACATGGTGGCTCATAATCAACCATCTATAATGAGATCTGGTGCCCAATCCTGGTCTGCAGGCACAAATGCAGACAGTATACAGTATAAATAACAAATAAAAAAATAACAACAAAACCCAAGTAATAGACTTAAGCTATAACTACTAGCTTCTTTCCTTTCCTTTTTCCAGAGCCCAGGCTGTCCTGGAGCTCAATATGTAGATTAAGCTGGCTTCAAAGCCACAGAGCACCACCTGCTTCTGCCTCTTGAGTGCTGGGATTAAAGACATGCTCTGACTAGTTTCATTTACTTGGCAATAAAAAGTTTCTATTCCTAAAAGACTAAAGAATGAAAACTTACTTGTTTTCCCCCCTTTGGTCCAATAAATGATCTATTTCAATCTTCATAGACTGTGCTGAGGTGGGCCCTTTATAACTAGAACCTATTAAATTTTGGATGTGGAATGAATACTTATAACTGAAATGAACACAAATGGGTACTTTCGCACCATGTAAGGAATGCTCCACCTGTCATGGATCCTTTTACTTAATGACATTGTTTCCTCAGCTATAAAACACAGCTATTAACTTGAATTTTTCACACTGAAATGTAATCAGAATCACTGTAGGGCCTAGAACAAGACCCTGCATACTGTAAATACTGAGTAAATAGACTCAAACCCTTTCATATAGACTGCAAGCCAAAGACTGTATTATTATTTGATGACATTTACCTGATTCATTCTGCTTACAATACTGAGCAAGGGAGGAAAGCCAATCTGAAAGAAAAGAGAGAGAGAGTGAGATTTACTAAATGACAACACAAGTCAGGCTTGTTGTCATTTTTTTCTGTTCAAACTGGTAAATTTTTTGCCAAACAAAAGGCAGGAAATTCCAAGGGCTGGATATTTAGCTCTGTGATAGAGCACTTGGAGAGAGTGTTTTAGACACTGAGCTTAAGTCTCACTACTGGGAAAGGAAAACAAACAAACAAATGAGCAGAGAAAAAGTGAGATGGCTCAGCAGAGAAGGGTAGATATTTGCTGGCCTTGAGGAGGTTCCCAGTTCAGTTTCCAGCGCCCATGTCAAGTGGCTCTCAATCACCTGAAACACCAGTTCCAGATCTGGATGCCCCACTGGGCACCAGGTGCGACACATGCACACACTTTCTCTCTTTCTCACACATATAAAAAAATTTAAGAGCATTAAGTGATCCTTTTGCCTCAGTTTCACAAGTACTGAGTGCCAAGATTACAAATGTGTACTACTTTAACTGAAATGTCAAAGTATACAATTTAAAAAACATAACAATACTACTTGAAAACATTAACTTTTTTTGTTTGAGACAGTCTTATATATTTTATAGTAACAAGCCAAATTAATAACAGTCCTACAAGGAGTGAGGTTAGGTATATTCTATAAAAAGTTTATATTTCTTTTTTGTGAAATCTCTATGTCTTTTTTCTTTCCCTTTTTTTTCCCAAGTGAGTTTTGGAGCTCTTTAAATTTTGAGAACGAGGTTTTTGTTTTTGCTGTACTTGAGATTGAACATGTGCCATGTGGCCTTGGTTGGGAAGTAGTTTTAAAGCAGGAAAATCAAAAATATAGTACTGCAAAGCAAACAAGTTATTTGTTAAATAGAACAACATGGAGAGTCTGGGGATTTTTGGCACACACCTTTAATCCCAGTACTCATAAGGCTGACACAGACAGATCTCTCTAAGTTCCAGGCTAGCCAGGGCTACATAGTTAGACCCTACCTCAAAAAACATAAAACAAGCAAACTACATATATATGCTGTAATGCAAATGTATACAGTGGGTCTCAACATTTTAAAAATGTGTATATTTATTTTTCTTGTGTGTATGTGGTTGGGCAAACATGTGCCATGGTGTGTGTGTTTAGATGGGAGGACAATCTTTAGGCGTTGACTTTTTCCATCTATCATGTGGGTTCTGGGGATTGAACTCAAGTTATAAGTCTTGATGGCAAACACCTTTACCCACTGAGCCATCTGCTGGTCCTCACAATGGGTTTTATGGGAACACCTTCAAAATTAGAGGCAGGTTAATTGTGAAGAACAAGTTAGCCACAAAATTTATGATTGCAGCCATGTACATAGTTTGGATAGGATATCATGAGGGTTATGAGGTTGAGGTCATCCTGGGTTACACAGTGATTTTCAGGCCAGCCTGGGCAAGACTCTCCACAAAGTCATGAAAACCTTAAAGATACTCTCAATATTTCATCTGAAGTATAAGTTTATTAATCACTTAAAAAAATTCCTAATTAGTCCAGGCATGGTGGTACATGCCTTTACTCCCAGCACTCAGGAGACAGGCAGGAGGATCACTGTGGGTTTGAGAAAGCCGTCTACACAGGAGTTCCAGGTGAGCCAGGGCTACACAGTGAGTCTTTCCCTATTGAAAAAACAGTAAGCCAATAAAACACAAAACAAACAAGAGTTTTCTAATTAGTTTTCCTTTGTTTTTGACTACTTTGTTTGTTTGTTTGTTTTTCGAGACAGGGTTTTTCTGTGTGGTCTTGGCTGTTCTGGCCTGCTTTGTAGACCAGGCTGGCCTTGAACTCAGGCCTGCCTTTGATACTGGAGTGCTGGGATTACAGGTGTGTGCCAAACGTGCAGCTGCTTTTGACTACTTATAACTTAATATTTAATCCATCCCAATCATTAAAAAAAAAACAAACATAAAAAACCCCAAAGCAATTCTTGAGACATTCACACCTGTGTTTTAGGATGTGTATTTCTGAGTGCTCCTTTCTCTATTAGCCTTTGTGCTTTGAATCCATATAAAAATGTCTGCATTAATTTCTAACTCTGCTTCATAGAAAACCAAATCAAATCAAAGCACAGAAAGCCCTGAATCCAAGGTAGACAGGACAACATATAGTCTTAGCTACTCAAGTGACTCCAGCAGGAAGAAGTCAAGGCCAGCGCAGGCTATCAGACCCCGTCCGAAAATAAACAAAACAAAAAAACCCCTCTAATATCTTTTAACTCATAATAACTAACACATAAGAGATACAAGCCCAGTAAATTATTTCAGAAATGGAACTGACATTTTCTAATTTAAACAGGTCATGAACTAAGTGAGAGGTTGGTAACTATTTTCTTTTTTTAAAGATTTATTTATTTTATGTTTATAATTTACTTTATGTTTATTTATAAATTTATTTATTTATTTATTTATTTTGAGTGTTCTTTCTGCAGAAAAAGGAATCAGTTCACATTATAGGTGGTTGTGAGCCACCATGTGGTCACCAGGAATTAAACTCATGACCTTTGGAAAAGCAGAGAGTGCTCTTAACCACTGAGCCACCTCTCCAGGCCCGGTAACTATTTTTTTATACAGCATCAGACAGTATTAATTTTTGCCAGCCACATATTGTCACATGTGCCTTAGTCATACTTGACCACGCTGTTTTCAAATCACAGAGATCACCTGCGTCCATCTCCCAAGTGCTGGTTTTCAACAACCAATGTAAAAAGAACAAGCGACTTGTAGTATGAGGTGTACACAAACAGGTTGTGGTCTGGATTTGGCAGAAGCTGTAAACAGATAATTCAAAAACAGTAATTGATGTCTGCACCTCTGTCATTTCCTGTGTTTATCCACATCATCACCTACTTGAACATAATCAATCCCAGGACTTTCGTTTGTAGATGGTCCAACTGTCCCTTCAGCACATAGCCTTTCACCCAGACAAAATTTTTTCCAGCCTTCTTCATCTTCAGATTTTGGCTGAAAGAAAAACAAAACAAAACAAAACAAAACAACTTATTTTTATATTGAACAGTGAAAAAAGTGTGAGGCAAAAGATGTCACTGAAGGGTACTTCAAATGCAATAAATAAACAAATAAAAATTTTGGTGCATTTTCTTAAAAAAAAAGTGAGGGCTCGGAGCTGGAGAGATGGTTCAGTGGTTAAGAGCACTGTCTGCTCTTCCAGAGGTCCTGAGTTCAATTCCTGGCAACCACATGGTGACTCACAACAGTCTACAATGTGATCTGGTACCATCTTCTGGTGTGCAGGTGTAGATGCAGATAGGAGACTTATGTACATTAAATAAATTAAGTCTTAAAAAAAAAAAGTGAAGGCTCTTTACATCCTGACTACCCCAACACAAAGACATGGTGCTGGCTAAGGATATAATTGTGTATGCACGCCATATTGCTATAATGAGGCTGTAACTGCAGGACTGTAGGCTGTGACTGCCTTTGAGACATGACCTTTAAAACTATAAGAGTGAACTCTAATCCAACTTGATGGCCTCTTTTCCAAAATCAGAAGGCATTTCCATTATTCAGTTGTGTGTGCACACATCAGAGAACAACTTGAAGGAGTTGGTTTTTGCCTTCCAGCATGTGTGTCCTGAGGATCAAACTCAGGTCATCAGGGTTGCAGGCAATCAACTTCCCAGACTAAGCCATCTCACCAGACCCTGACTGCTCTATTTATAAGGGAAATTTGGATCATAGAGAATACATGTTCTTCCCTTTCAGAAGATAAATAGCTCTCATAATTTTCTTAGATTTGTGATTCCCTTACAAGGTTTAGGAATATTGCCTAAAACGATGTGTTCATCTCTTCCCCAAGTACAATCTTTAAATGCTAAAATTTGAGGAGCTTTTAATTAATTATATCTAAACTGATAGAGAGGGCAGTATCCCCCACTATGGATCACTGGCTTCATGTTACTGTGAAGCATATGACATGATTATCTCATCAAGAAATCCTAGTAGGGCTGGAGAGATGGCTCAGAGGTTAAGCACTGGCTATTCTTCCAAAGGTCCTGAGTTCAATTCCCAGCAACCATATGGTGGCTCACAACCATCTATAATAAGGTCTGGCGCCTTCTTCTGGCATGCAGGCAGGATATTGTATAAATGATAAATAAATAAATCTTTAAAAAAAAAAAAAAGAAATCCTAGTAAGTCCCCTTTCAGTGTTTTTTTAGATACTGAAAATGTATTTATATTTTTTAAAAAAGCAACAGTTTAGAAGAATCCTTAAAAGCCTGAAGAGGTCACACAAGCACCATTAGTCAGCCTAAATGAAAAAATAGAGATGACTACATGGCCTCACTCAATGCCTGCAATCCCAACACTCAGGAGGCAGAGGCTTGAGGATTCTAAATTTACAGCTAGGATGAACCACATAGCAGATTTTAAGAAACTAAGGGCAGCCAGCCTCGTGAGTTCCAGGACAGCTCCACAGAGAAAAGCAGAGCAAGCAAACAAAAATACCCGCCTCCCCAAGACAGGGTCTCTCTGTAGACTAGGCTAGCCTTGAACTCAAATCTGCCTGCCTCTGCCTCCCAAGTGCTGGGATTTAAAGGAATGCATCACCACCACCTAGCTTTGTTTGCCTTTTTGAGACAAGATTAACAAGATTAACCTATTATTATGTGGCTCATGTTGGCCTCAAACTTATGACCTTCTTGCTTCAGCCTCCAGAGTGCTAGGATTATAGGAGAGTGCCACTACTCCTGAGATAGAAGTACTTTTGTAAAGGTGGTGGTGGTCTTAGTGTAAGACAGTAGTTGGACAGTCTTTTATGGCTATTATTAGGCAATAATCCCTAAGAACACTTCCTAACTTCTCAGCTTTATTTAATTATTAGAACTGACTTAACATTAATACTCTTATTTTTATCCTGACAACTTTCACATACCATAAATCTCTCAAGATAAGGTGAATTAAAATACTCATGGGCCAGAGTTGGTAGTGCATGCCTTTAATCCCAGCATTCCAGAGGCAGAAGCAGGCCGATTCCTGTGTCTGAGCTTATCCTGGTCTACATCATGAGTGCTATACCAGCTGGGGTGATACAGCAATATCCTCAAAAGCAAAAACAAAACAAAATAAAAACCAAACATGAACTGGCTCAGGCTACTACTATAACAAACTGATATACTTACATATTGGTATATGACGGAAAATCAAAATAATACGGACTAAGCAATTAATTCTTTAAAGGCTAGATTATGGATTATTTCAAACAGGCATACACACTGTACAATGTAAGCCAAGAAACTCACATACCATCGTCACATTACTATCTAACTGCTGTGATTTCCAGTGATTCCTATGCTTGTTCACGCTCTAAAGGAAGAAAAAAAATAATGATCTTCAGAGAATGAAAGATTAAAAAGAAATGCTTTTATACAAAACGCTAAACATCTCCAAATTTAGAAAATACATACTAATAGACCTAAAGATTAGAACATTTGGTAACTGATTCATAAATACTTGTGTATTTATAATTTTTCCAATTACAGTCTAAGAACAGAAATACACCTGAGGGAGTTTAATTTGATTATAAGGAAAACTTGCCTGCCGAACAGTTGAAAAATGTGCCACTTGTTGCTGCTGCCACTGTAGTGTTGGGAAATAACCTTCAGGGGCAGGCTGGCATCCTGAAAGCTGGAAATGAGTTCACAAATGTCAGAGTCAATGTTAGTGGTGTAACTAGAAGATGAAGAGTAAGTACATTCAGTGAACACGATTACAGAAGAAAATAAAGGCACATTTTAAAAGAGCAGAAAAACAGACCAGTTAATGAAAGAGACCTTTTGCCACTTTACTAAGAAAAATACGAACTTAAGGATTATGGGTGAAGTTTTCTATGAAATCTAAGTACTATGAACCTGAAGGATATAGTTTTTCTTTTCTTTCTTTCTTTCTTTTTTTTCTTTTCTTTTTTTTTTTTTTTTGAGAAAGGGTCTCTCTGTGCAGCATTAGCTGTCTGGAACTTGGTCAGTAGAACAGGCTGGCCTCAAACTCAGAGATCTGCCTGCATCTGCATCCCAAGTGCTGGCTGGGATAACAGGTGTATGCCACCATGGCTGCTGCCTGGCTGAAGGATATTACTTAATTCTATTTTTCTATAATAGTGAAGAGAAACAAAAAAGTGAGATACACCCTAAATGAAGAGTTTGGGGGTAGTCAAAATTTACCGAATAACTTAAAGATACATGACTTGAAGGTCTACTTGTTTTCTTTTACTTCTTTTGGGGATGGGGGAAGGCATTACAACAAACAAGGTGGCTAAATATTCTACACACCCAGCCTTACTTTTACTTTCCAAAATAGCAAACAGTTAACAAATGATCAGTATCGCCTTTTAATAAAGCTCAGCAGGGTAGATTTGAAAAACAAAAAACAAAGTATACATGAAACCATGTGCCATTAAGTAAAGTCTTGTGAAGTTACATAAAACCTTCCGGTACCTGAATTAAAACATCCTAATTATAAACATTAAAGGAATTACTTCAAACATAAACATATTTAAAACCTTCAAAATTGGGCTGGAGACATGGCTCAGAGGTTAAGAACACTGACTGCTTTCCAGAGTTCCTGAGTTCAATTTCCAGCAATCACATGAGTGCTCCCAACCATCTATTATGAGATCTGGTGCCCTCTTCTGGTATGCAGGCACACATGCAGGCAGGACATTGTCTACATAACCAAACCCTGACCTCAGGTTAAATAGAACCTTCCCTGAGAGATTCCCTCCCCCACTTTCTTTTTTTCTTTTTCTGGTAGGGTTTCTCTATGTGCCTTGGCTGTCCTAGAAATCACTATGTAGACTGGGCAGTCTAGCCTTGACCTTACAGAAGTCTGGCAGCCTCTGACTCACTTGTGTTGGCATTAAAACCATGTACTATCATAATTGGCTGAGATTTTTTTCTTTCTTTCTTTTTTCTGGCTGAGATTTTTATTAGAAAGCTTTATTTATTTTATGTGTATGAGTGTTTCCTCTGCACATATGTCTGTGTATCAGGTGCGTGCTTGGTGGCCGAAGAGGTGAAAAGAGAGCATCAAATCCTTTGAAACTAGAGTTTGAGCTGATTGTGGGCTGCTAGGAAGTGAACCTGCATACTCTAGAGGAACATCCAGTAGTTGCTACTTATTGACTGCTGTTTATCTTCTGTGTTGATCAGATGATGGAAATGCTTATCTTTTGTGTCCTTCAGGAGACTGACACTGTACAAGCAGAGTGAACTTTCCTTTTCCTTTGACCAGAGCCTTATATATTCCAGGATAGCACAGAACCTTCTGTGTAGTTGAAAATGATCTGGACTTCCCAACCCCTGTCTCTTACCTGCAAGTGGTAGGATTACACGAGTGCTTACCAACATGCCTGGTCTGTAGGCACCCTTTCTATATTATCCTCTGTTGGGTTCCTAGTGCCCAGCACAACCTAATTGCTTAATAAAGAGTATGCTGGATAAGCAAATGCATAAGGACCAGAGTATGCACAGAAAGGATGGAAAGGTATTAAGACATTTGTGTTTCCAGTCTAAGAAAATGGTATCAGGTCAAATTGAGAAAGTGCACCATGGACCAGTTTGATAATAACTACAAAGGAAATCCCAGATTTTTTAAAAAATTTACTTATAAAGATCAGTATTAGTAAGGAATTGAAGTACTTTTCTTTTGGGGTGGGGGTAGTCAAATGACATACACATCTTTTCAGAGGGTCTCATAATGCAGGCTGGCCTGGAATTATTTCCAGACTGGCCTTCAAATCAAAATGCTCCTGAGTTATCCTCTAAGTGATGTCTAACTTTGTAAGGAGCAATCTAATTACCATATAGACCATAACTGATAATTTCTGTTACAATAGGAAAAAAAAAAAACAAAACAAAACTTTAGTCTTGTGTGTAGTTAGAATATTCTCTGTTTGCTGGGTGTGGTGGTCCATGCCTCTAATCTCAGCACTTGGGAGGCAGAGGAAGGGGATCCCTTGAGAGTTCGTGGCCAGCCTGTTCTACAAAGCGAGTCCAGTACAACCAAGACTATACAGGGAAACCCTGTCTCGAAATCCCCCTTTGCTCCCCTTCCCAATTCCCAGTTGTTTAGTAAAACTCACAGAGACATTCACACTTTGCTTCCTTTTCAACTTCTTTGGGTCAATTTGGGCTACCACAACATCTGGACACTGCGCCGCTTCGATCCTACACGTAAGAAATGCATAAAATTTATTTTTGCACTTTGCTCGCGTGCTGTACAGTAGTGCATTTTACTTCATTATAAATTCGGAAATAAAATTCAGACTCCCAATTAAAGAACTAAACGCCTGACATCTGGAATAAAAGGAAAGAAATTTAAGAGTACACGTCTTAACGTGCAATCGAGTTAAAGAAACTAGTCAACGGTAGGATAGAATATAGGGATCTTAAACTTTCCGGACCTCCCGAGAGATAGACACCCGAACAGAGGAGGGACTCTGTCTCACACAGGGGGTTCAAGCGGGCATCAGGGCTACCCCCAGGGTCACAGGGCAGAGTCACTCACTGCACTCTTCTCAGGTATTCCTGAGGCGTCCTGGGGGGTACCGAGGGATCAAAACCTTCCGTCAAGTCACAGGGGTCCACAGGCAACAACCGTGGCATCAACTCTTCCACCGCAGACTCGGTTGGAACCCACGCCATGGTTTTCAATCCCGCCAATCTCTATTGGCGCCTGCGCCCAGTTAAGCACGGCGCAGGCGCTAAAGCGACCTCCGGCGGCGCTGACTGGCCATTTAAGGGAATATAAGGGGGCGGAGCCGCACAGGAACAAGGCTGCTAGTTGCATCAAGTTTATGGCTCCGTCGGTGGAATGAAGAGCGTGAGCATGGTTCCCGGCAAAAGTGGTTCCTAAAGACTTTCTAGTATAATTTTTTTTTTTTTTTAAACCTAATTCCATTTTATCTTCTCAAACTTGGTAGGGGGCAGGGACTGAAGAGGAACTTTATAATCTTCAATTTTTTTTTCTGAATTGATGAACAGTATTGCTGTAATTACCGTTTTTAGATTCTAAAGTCATCTAAATTTTACAACCCTTTGAAGAGGGTGGTGTGTTTCTGATTTCGCGGGGAACAAAATTGACAGAGAGGATGGATGGAGAGCTTATTTACTTATTTTTACCTCTTCGGATACCATCTTAGTGTGTAGCTCAGGTTATTCTGGATCTCATGAGATTGCTCAAGCTGGCCTCAAAATCCTCCGGCTTCAGCTTCTTGAGTATTGGGATGATAGGTGTGAACCAAAATCCACACCTGGATCATTTCTAGGTTTTTGAGACTATTTCTTCTGTAGGCCCAGAAGGGTCTACAGTTGGCAGTGTAACTTAAACTGGGCTGCCTTTTTTTTTTTTTTTTTTGGACCTTGAGTATTGGAATTGCAGGCACGAGCCGCCACAACCAGCCTAGCGAGATACTTAAAAAAAAAAAAATTAAGATTACTTTTTTACGTTCGCACGTGTGTGGGTGCGTGCATGTCTTAGCAGGTGCGGAGGCGCGAATACAGCTTTCGGGATCAAGCAGGGTCTCTCCTTTCACCTTGAGTGTCCTCGGCAAACGAGTTTACCGGCTGAGCCCTCTCACTGATTCTTGACACACTGACGAAAATTCAAAATTAGGAGAATCCGAGTATTTTTTTCTAGTGAACGCTTTAAGTATTGTTGGCTAGCCCCTTGTTCTCCACTTGAACACACGGATAAAACCTCTCAGAAAAAAAAACCTTGCCAGAGCTTTTTATATATATACCGGAAAACAGAAAAACAGTTACTCAGGCAAACACTAGGCGCGGAAGCCCCACGTGGTGGTTCACGTAAATTTCTCTTCTCGTTGCCAGCAACGTCTCAGTCAGGCATTTTGGCCTTAACTGGACCAGCCGACCACTGCCTCTCCGCCACGGCCCACCGTTTATTACTCCGGTTAAATCCCTTCCGCCATTCGCCCCGCCCGCCTGCCGCCCGCTCGCCCCGCCCCTCGCGCATTGTCCCCTCCTCCTGCCTCCCGCTGGCTGAACCTCTTCCCTGCTCGCCCCACCCTCTTTGTTACTCCTGTTCCACCTCTTCCGCCACTCTTCGCGCCCATTACCTCCCGCGCGCCCCGCCCCTTCCGGGACAGTCCCCGCCCCCGCCCGTCTCGCCCCGCCCCTCCGTTGGTCGCACCTCCCCGCCTCCTCCCCTTTGACGTGGCAGAGGCGGCACCAGCCATGTTGTCCCGGCCGAGGCCCTCCTGGAGGCCGGGGGCGGGGCGGTGCCGCCCCTGATTGCGGTGCCACGGCTGCTCCCGGGCGACGGAGGGGATCGACTTTGCAAGGCGGAGGCTGCGTCCGGCGCGGAGCTCCTGGGAAGGTACTGTGGTAAGGGCTGGTTTGGCAGCCACCTTCTCAGCTCTAGCCGGGTCCGAAGCCGCAGCCGGGAGGCGGGCGGCGGGCCGGAGTCTTAGGACGGCGTTGGCTCTGTCCTGGCTGTGCCCAGCGTAAGCGCGGAGGCGCGCCAGAGCTGTGGCCCAGCGCCGACCCAAGAGCGTTGAGCCTGTCACGGCGACGGAGCGCCTTCATCTCCCATCCTCCTAGTCTAGGTGGAAGGGTGGGAACGGGGTGGAGAACGGCGGTTCGTGCATTTGACCCTGCACCCACCCCTATCTACTGGATGACACGCTTTCAAACCCTGCCCAGGGCCCCTGTGCCATGGGGCCTCTAGGGTCGTTTCTTGACTGCTTAGGAGTGCCCTAGACTTTGAACCCAGGTGACTACATCACCCGTAATTCGGCCCTGGGCCTTATAAAGGTTAAGGAGAAGAGTATCATGTAAAGCTAGTGCCTTGGGCCGTGGTCACTAGTGATCAGCTTTCAGAACTGAGCAATACGGTGCATTCATTCTGTCTCTACAGCTTTACTGTTTGTGGGAAAGGAAAGGGTAATAGTAAATCGATAGGTCGACCAGCTCGGAGATGTTTAATTCATCTTCTCACCTAAACTTCTATCATGTTTTTAACACGACCCCACCTTAAGCCACGGATAACTAAGCGTATTTGCTTAAAGAAACTAATCTTCTTTCTTTTTAGTGTCTTCAGAAGTCCCTCGTTTTTAATTGTTTCATAGACCTATAGTATTATTACTTCAAAATTATCATATAACTGATGTGAAAATTGAAGGCCAGAGAAGTTTTTTGCCCAAGAGCATAACATTTGTTATTCAGTCCATTTCATTGAAAAATGTACAACTGGGGCTGGGAAGATGGCTCAGAAGTTAAGAGCACTGGTTGCTCTTCCAGACAAATGTGCACAAACACGAAGAGTGTCTCACTGCTGGCTTACAGCCATCTGTAACACACACACACACACACACACACACACACACACACACACCCTCACACACCCCCACACCCTCACACACCCCCACACCCTCACACCCCCCCACACCCTCACACCTGGCTTAAAAATCATCTGGAACTCCATCCCTAGGGGGTCCACCTGACTCTTCTGGCTTTTACAGGCACTGTGCACACGTTGTTTACAGACATACATGCAGGCAAAACACCCATTATATAAAAAAATATGAAGTATATATAAATATATATAGAAGAAAATTTACAACCGAAATGCAGAAAGATACAATGGTGACAAATAACTAAGGAACTTAAATTTATTTAAAGTTTGTATGTTTTTCGCTTAGGAATGCATAAGTTTAAAATTGGAGTAGAAAAAAAAACAATACTAGGGAAAGCCTTTTAAGATATAGGAAGAGGGACTGCCTCTGACATAATCTGATTGGCCTGCTCGTTGATCACTTCCCCCTGAGGGGGGAGCAGCCTTACCAGGCCACAGTAGAGGACAATGCAGCCACTTTTGATGAGAACTGATAGACTAAGATCAGAAAGAAGAGGAGACCCTCCCCTATCAGTGGACTTGGGGAGTGGC
This sequence comes from Psammomys obesus, assembly GCF_907164565.1. Taxonomy (NCBI): domain Eukaryota; kingdom Metazoa; phylum Chordata; class Mammalia; order Rodentia; family Muridae; genus Psammomys; species Psammomys obesus. The sequence goes on from NW_026596166.1 coordinate 22,488,123, forward strand.
ATACATGCAGAAAGGGGAGGGAGGGTGGGATCGGGAGGGGAGGAGGGAGGGGCTTATGGGGGGATACAAAATGAATAAAGTGTAATTAATAAAAAAAAAAAGAAATGACATTTAGACCTGACAGATATGAATAATACATATTTTGAAAACATTAACCTGTAAAACAGTATAAAGCGTACTTTGGATGCTTTCACTAATTTTATAAAAGGAAATCCAGCTATTCAAAAAAAAAAAAGATATAGGAAGATATTTGCTGCACAACATTAAAGTGACATGATGCTTGGTTCTATCAGGAGAAATTATCTAAAATAGTTCTCACTTTTATAAATGCCTGAAAGAATGTAACATTTTTCTAGAATAGCCTTTTGTATTTTTAAAAAAATTTTAAATTATTATCATTTATTACAATTTATTCAATTTGTATCCCAGCTGTGTCCCCCTCCCTGGTCTCCCACCAATCCCACCTTCCCTCCCTCTTCTGGCCTTTTTTATTTTACATTAATTTAAAAAAAGGTGAGTTTCTTAAATCTGCGTTCTAACAGTATTTAGGCATATATATACAGGTGTGTGTCTTTGTGTGTATATAAATGTGAGTGAGAATTTTAAACAGGGTCTCACTAAGGCTGGCCTGGAACTGACGAGATCCACCTGCCTCTGGCTCCTGAGTGCTAGGATTAAAGTCATGTGCCAACATGCTTGGCTGGTTTTATGTTTTTGGGCTACTGGTAACATTAGGTAATAAAGTGCTTGCCAAACAATGTCATCACATTAAGGAAGTATGTGAAAGGACTGGAGCTGGGATTTGAGGTCTTAGGCTTGAGCAGTTACTACTTTTGAAAGTGAGATATGGAAGTGTTGTATGTGACCATGTAAGTGGACAAAGTAAGACCAGGGGTCACTTGCTTCAAAGGATTGCTGCAGAGTGAGGAAGCTAAGAAACACAATGGATGTCAGTAAGTGAATGTGATTTTAGAGCAGAGAGCTTGAGAGAAGGAACTGAGGAAGAGGGAACTATCACTTAGGTGACATTTCATATCTCCTAATACAATATAAGGATGTGGAATAGTATCCAGTTCACCAGCTGGAGAGATGGCTCAGCTGTTAAGAACATTGACTACTCTTCCAGAGGACCAGGCTTTTCCCAGCAGCAACATGTCAGCTCAAAACTGGCTGTAACTCCAGTTCCAAAGGATCTGACACCCCCACACAGACATACATGCAGGCAAAACACCAATGCACATAAAATAGAAATAAATAAATCATTTAAGAAGGATTCTAGATATAACATGCTTTAAAAAAAAAGGAGTGCAGTCCACAACCTGTTGTATAAACTTTTTTAAAGATTTAATTATTAATTATGTATACAATGTTCTGTCTGCATGTATACCTGCACATCAGAAGAGGGCACCAGATCTCATCATAGATGGTTATGAGCCACCATGTGGTTGCTTGGAAGCTTGAAATCGAACTCAGGACCTTTGGAAGAGCGGCCAGTGCTCTTAACCTCTGAGAGCCATCTCTCCATCCCCCTTTTGTAGTAACTTAAACCTGACTTGCTTAAAGACTTCTAAGTTTTTTTTTTTTTTGAGACAGGGTTTCTCTGTGTAGCCTTGGCTGGCCTCGAACTCACGGAGCTCTGCCTTCCTCTGCCTCCCCAAGTGCTGGGATCACAGGTGTGCACCACCATGCCCAGCTGATTTCTAAGTCTTTTAATCTTTCTCATTGAGAGGGAATGTAGGGACTGCTTCTCAGGACCTCCTTATACTTTTAAACATGATTGAGGATCCAAAGAAAAGCGTGTTCACTATTATATTCCTTAAAAAAAAACAAAAACAAAAAACAAAACAAACCAGTATGTAAAGTCTGCATTCAAACAAAGGAGGGGGAAGGGGAAGCAAAAGATTTATGCAGCTGTTGTCTTACGATCTCTGCTCCCTTTCTCCTCTCCATTACTTTTAGTTTTGTTTCTTTGAGACAGGGATTCTGTTACTCTGTAACCCAGGTTGCAGCAATTTTCCTGTTTCAGCCTCCTCAAGTGCTGGGCTTGGGGGGGTTCACCACCACACCTTCTCTGATGGGCTTGTTGCCTTTCTTCCCAAGGACAAAGCCTAGCAGACAGCCCAGCAACAGATGGAAAGTCATTCAGGCTTGCTGCCTTCTATAACCTCATCCATCAGTGAGAGATGGCTCACAGAATTAATCCTAGATATGAGAACATCTAAAGTCCTACCCAACTTGGTAATCTTATCAGCATTTTCATTGACTGGAAACTTATTTCTCAGTTTTGGAAGAAATCCCAAATTAAGATGCTATATTGGGCCTGTGGTGAGGGCTTGCTTTCTGGTGCATATGTGGCACTTTAGTGCCACATGGCAGAAAAGACAGTACAGTTTTCTGGAGACTTTTTAAAGTAAGGCCACAATTCCCATTCATTTAAAACCAGGTTCTTTTCCTACCATCTTTCTTAGCAACTTTAATATCCATATTTGTTCGTCTGACAGTGTAGGTCCATGATTTTGTATTTTTAAAAACTTAATTGAAAACTTGAAAAATATTTTGTTTTATGTTTGTGATGTTTGTGGGTATTTTGTCAGCATGAATGTCTGGGTACCACTTGTGTGCCTGTTGCCCTTAGATATCCTCAAATATCAGATCCCCTGGAACTGGAGTCATAGAATCTGGTTGTAAGCTTCTGTGTGGGCACCAGGAATTGAATCCAATAGCCAGTGTTCCTACCACTTAGCCATCTTTCCAGCCCTGTCCACCCCACCCCCTTTTTAATTTTTCTAAAAATGTGTACAGGTACTTTGTCTGCCTGTATGTCTGTGAACAACTTGTGTGCCTGGTGTCTAGGGGGGCCTTAGAACTGGAGTTATAGATGTTTGTCAGCTGCCATGTGGGTGCTGGAAACTGAACCCAGGTCTTCTGTGAAGAGCTGTAAGTGTTGTTAACTATTGCCATCTCTCCAGCCTCAGTTCTTTTTGCTACATTAGTACTTGGAATTTTATACTTTGTGTATTTAACTTTCACTGATGACTAATGACTCTTTGCAGCTTAAGAGCCAGAGATAAGGCTGTACTCTAGATGGGAAAGCCAGCACCCTAGCCAGCCAGTTAGAGAGTAATAACATTCACACACTTATAGTCCCAGCACGTGGGAGGCTGCAGCTAGAGAATGGAGACTTCCAGGACAGCCTGGTTATGTAGTGAGACTCTTTCAGGACAATGACAGCATAGACAGCTGAAACCTGCCCATGAATTTAAATACGATGTTAGAATTGTATGTCTCAGAATGATTTAACAAGTTAGGATTCAGTTTCTATGAGGGCCTCTGTGATATGTAAACCCTGGGGATACCACTTAACAGGCATTTTGTTTGTTCATGCCACTAGTATTCTCCTCTACCTAGTGTCAGGAAAAGCTTTCTTAGCGTAAGTATTATTACACACTCTTCTCTAGGAAGTCTGGTGAGAATGTGTAATTTTTGAATTAAAAACCATGTATATTTTATAATTTTACGGTTTTCGTTTTTGTTTTTTGGAGTTCAGAGGACAACTCGGTTCTCTCTTTGTGCCATGTGGGTCCCAGGAATCAAACTCTGGTTATCAACTTGGCAGCAAGTTCCTTTAACCCACTGAGCCATCCCACTGGTCCTTGTCAGTAGTTTGAAAAGAATGAATTAAGTGGCTAAAATCCCTTTCTCTTACTGAGCCTCTTGAGCATTAGGCTTAGTAGAGGCATTATGCATTATGAGAGGAGTTGCTATATTTTTGTTTGGTCATAATTTTTATTGTATTAATATTGCCGAAGGTGGGGACAACATACTTACTTAGAATTTCTTATGAGGTTTTTAGATTTTTAAATATCTTTTAATTTATGTTTTAAACAGAAATAAGGATCAAGCGCTACAATGACAACCTATTTGGAATTTATTCAACAAAATGAAGAACGAGATGGAGTCCGGTTCAGTTGGAATGTTTGGCCATCTAGTCGTCTGGAAGCTACAAGAATGGTTGTTCCAGTGGCAGCCCTGTTTACACCTCTGAAGGAGAGACCCGACTTACCACCCATTCAGTATGAGCCTGTCCTGTGCAGTAGGACGACTTGCCGTGCAGTTTTGAATCCTTTATGGTAATTAAAATACATGGAAAAACTAATGTGGTAATATCATTTAGAACTGCAATTTGTGCTGGGGGGTCTAGCCTGGTTCATAGAGTGCTTACCTGGCTTACAGAGGGCCCCTGGGTTCAATGCCCAGCTTAACATAGCCAGCACACACTTGTGATCTCAGCATTCAGAAAGTGAAGGCAGGGGAATCAGAAGTTCAAGATTATCTTCAGCTACACAAGAAGTTCTAAGCTAACCTGGGCTACATGAGATCATCTCAACAGAAAGAAAAGGGAAATGGAGGGGCTGGAGAGATGGCTCACTGACTGCTCTTCCAGAGGACCTGAGTTCAATTCCCAGCACCCACATGGCAGTACACAAATGTCTGTAACTCTAGTTTCAGGGGATCCATCAACCTTACCCAGACATATATACAGGCAAAGCGCCATTAAAAAAAAAAAAGAAAATAGATTGTTTCTTGTTCATTTATGTAAGAATTCCTTTTTCTTTTCTGTTTAGAGTTATAATCAAATTCAAAGAGCTTAAATTTTAGTAGTCTAGTTACAGTGAATTGGTAATGTGAAGACACTAGATCATTGTAAAAACTATTACATTCTATTAAGGCACTGGCTATGTATGAACCCATCTTATGACTTGGAAAAGTCAGAATTGAGTTGGTGTGCTATTCAAAAGGTACATATATATGTATATGTACACACATATACACATATATCCCTATAAATATTACGTACATACATACATACATACATAGATTTTGATACAGGGTTTCTCTGTATAGCCCTTGCCTGGCATGGAACTGGCTATGTGGCTAGACTAGCCTTGAACGTGCTGCAGTCTTCCTGCTTCTGTCTCCTAAACATTGGGATTACAAGTGTATACCACCGTTCCTAGCTAAGAAGGCTCTGCTTTAAAGTAGCTGTTCCAAACACATTCTCTAGAACCATCTCTTTGTTTTCTTTATCTGTTTAAAGAATTACTTGTCTTTCTGTGTTTGTGTGTACGTGTGTGTGTGTAGCTCAGAAGACAATTGTAATTTTCTTCTCTCCTTCTACCATGGCCGTGGATATTGAACTTAGGTTGTTAGGCTTCTTGGAAAGCACTTTGACCCAGTGAGCCATCTTGCTGTGCCTTTAATCTTTATTATTGCTGCTTAAATAATATTTTCAGCTAGGTATGGTAGTAAATGTCTGTAATTCTAAGGACTTGAGAGGCTGTAAGCGTTAGGTTAGCCTAGACATTTTAGCAAGATCCTGCCCCCCAAAAAACTCAACCAATTCTCAGGGTACAATTTATATAAGTGCCAAGTGTTTGCCTAATGTATGAGGCTCTGGGTTCAACCTCTGATGCCCTCAGTAAAAACCAAATAACTTTGATCATCAGTTTTAATCTATTTATGCTTTTGAATGAAATTAATTTTATTTAAATTAAGATTTTTTTGTAAAGTTGAACTGAGACATTTCCTAACTAATCTGTCTTTTCTTACAACAGTCAAGTGGATTATCGAGCAAAACTCTGGGCTTGCAACTTTTGTTACCAAAGGAATCAGGTAAGGACATATTTTACAGATGCTAATGCAGTTCTGCTGGTCATAGAGGGAAACACTTATTTAAAAAAAGATAAAATATAAGAAAACTGCATTTATTGGTTGCATGTGAGTGGGTGTGCATATGCACTGGTGGAGGTGAGAGGACAGCTTGAGGGGTCTGGTTCTGTTATAACTATGGGCCCCAGGGATCAAGCTTGGGTAGTCAGGGTTAGAAGCAAGTGCCCTTATCCACTAAATAATCTCAGCAGCCTAAAAATACTTTCTTAATAATGAAATGAGATTAGACTGGTGTGAGTTATAGCCAGGGCAGGAAAAACCCTGCCTCAAAAAAAAAAAAAAAAAAAAGGGCACAATAAAGGAAAAAATATAAATGATAAGGAAATAATTTTGAGTTTAAAACTGTATTTCTGTTTCTGGCAAATAATTTGGTAATATATTTTGTTTTTCCTATTTATAGTTTCCACCTACATATGCTGGGATATCTGAATTGAACCAGCCGGCTGAGCTTTTACCCCAGTTTTCAAGCATTGAATATGTAGTTCTGGTAAGAACAGAGGAGTAGTTATTTAAGAAAGCTATGATTAATTAAATTCTGTGTAGGATGATGGACTTGATCAGTAAGCAAGAAAAGTACTGGCTTTATTTTATAATTCTAAGTTCTCTTGTTACATACTTAGTCAATAAAGTGCTAAAGTCTGCAGATATGTCCCTGAATTTATGAATGAACATGACCTTGCATTGGGAAAATAGTATTTCTTCCTAGTGTGAACAACAACTTTATATAGTTACTTGTAGATTTAATTGTGGAGAGCTGGGCATATTAGGTCATGCCTGTAATCATAGAACTTTGGTTGTGGAAGCCAAGGATCAGGAGATCAACGTCACTGTGGTCTGTAAGATTGAGGCTCACTTGGGCTTTCTTTATGAGACCCTGTCTCAAAACAACAAAAATTTAAAAAATGTGGAAATTTAAAAATATAAATATATTTTTGAGACAGTGTCTGTCTCTGAATCCCAGAATAGCCTGCAGCTTCTTCTGTAGAGTAGGCTGCCTCTGTCTCCCTCCCGAGTGCTGGGATTAAAGGCATAATATGCGCCATTATGCCTGTTCAGTAAAAAAATATATGAATGTGGTATAGGAACAGAATTATGGTTTACTTGAACTAGTCATTACATTTGTCAAATCTAGCTGTTTTTGATTTTCTGAAAAGTCCAGTCTTAGGTAATTACTTTATCCACATTATCTCATTACTATTGTTTTTTAGTTTAGAATTATTTAAATATAACTGTGCTAAGGCTGGCTCAGTGGTTAAGAATACTTGCTGTTCTTGCAGAGGACCTGAGTTCAATTCCCAACATCCATTTTGTTCATAACTGCCTGAAATTGCAACTCCGGTGCATCTGATGCCCTCTTCTGGACTTGAGGGCATCTGCGTTTACACTTCCATACACCCCCCCCACCACATATATATCACATGTATACATGGCTAAGAAATGAAGTAAACCCAAGCAAACAAAAGATAAAAAATTACTATACTTACAGAAATACAATCATGTCATTTAGTAGAATGCTATTTAACTTGTTCTATACAGTTTTGACCCAAAACTCAGTACATGGTTTCTAATTTTAAAATAATATATTATCTGGTTTATTTTTTTTCTAGCACCCCACTAAAATTGTTGTTCGAAGTGATCCCTCCTTGACTAGCTGAGACTAAAGCTCTGTCCATACTTGGCCTGAAACTCTATAGTTGTTATTATTTGAAAAATACTTAAAAATTATCGTTATTATCATTATTGTGTGTCAAGCTGGCCTCAGGTTTCCCATGTAGATGAAGATGACCTTCAACTCTTCTTGGTCCTCCTGCCTCTGTCTCCCCAGTGCCTGGGGTCACAGGTGTGCATTAGCACACTCAGTTTAGGCATCAGAAGTGTGTTTCACCATGCCCAGCTATGCATGTGCTTCTAAGTTTAATTTTTATTTACAAAATTTTAATTTTAAATGTTATTGTTATTTATGTGTATGTCTCTGTGTGTTTATGTGGGTGTGTGGATGCCATATTGTGAGTTTGTGAAGACAGTCTTCAGAAGTCAGTTCTGTTCTTGCACTGTGGGTCCTGAGGATGAGTACAGGGCGTCAGTCTTGTGCCGAGTCACCCTCTCATCCCTTTAAACTTAAATTTTCACTCAGTGCTGTGTCTTGGATTTCTTTCCAGGATCATGTATATAACATGTTTCATTTCTATATGGCATTATTAGAATTCCATTATATACCACACATTAATATTTCAGTTTGCACTTTTAATTAGTTTTTGATTGAATGTATTGAATATTATGCTAAAAAGTTATTATGTTTATAAATTTTTTTTCCTGCATTTTCTTTTTAAAGCGTGGCCCCCAGATGCCTTTGATATTTCTCTATGTGGTTGATACTTGCATAGAAGATGAAGACTTACAAGCTCTGAAGGAATCCATGCAGATGTCATTGAGTCTTTTGCCACCTACAGCTTTGGTTGGACTTATTACTTTTGGGAGAATGGTACAGGTTCATGAGCTTGGATGTGAAGGCATTTCAAAAAGCTATGTCTTCAGAGGAACAAAGGATCTGTCTGCCAAACAACTGCAGGTAAATAAGAATGGGAATGTTCAGCCTATTTATTTGTACTATATATGTCAGTAAATACTTTCTAGATGCATATATTTAAAAAATGATGAATTTATTTTATTATAATTGCATTATGACAAGGGTTTAACTTTAGTGTTGACACCATTTTGTGTATGTGTGTACAATTTAACTGTTTTACGAATAGAAGACTTCCTACTTTTCATAGTGTGTCTTGGATATCTCTGCATGACCACATATATAACCTGTTTCATTTCTGTGATGGCTTTATTAGAATTTCATTCTGTGTACTTACTTGATTTCACTGTGTACATTGTTTAGATAGTGATGTGTGTACAGATGCATGTGTGTGCATTGGAGGCCTGAGGGGTTGCTATTCATCAGGCACCCTCTACTTTATTTTTGTCTTGTTTATTTTTTGAGACAGGCTTTCTCATTGGCCTGGAGCCTGATAATTTGGCTAGGCTGGCCAGCCTGAAGCCTCAGAGATCCACCCACCAGTCTCTGCCAAGTAGTGGATTAAACGTTTTTTACAGCACTACACCCAGATTTTTGAATGCATTGTGGGATTGAACCCAGGTCTTCCTTCATGCTTTTGAGACAAACACCTTACTGACTACGCCATAAGCACTGTACTGTCTACACTGTAGGTAGCCCAAGACTGTCTACTTTTAATTGTATCTTTAAAATTTGAAGTGACTAAAGTATTTTACTGGTCTCTACCTCAGCCTCTTGAGTGCTGGGCACAGGTTTGTGTCACTGTGCCTGGCTCTGAAGATTGTTCTTTTCATAGGTTTGTTGAAGATAAGGAAGAAGACACTTTGGGGATTTGTTAGGGTACCTTGAGAGATGATTCAGTGTATATAAATGGAAGGGAAGGAGACTAAAGAGGATGAGTTAAAGTAAGAGATGAACAAAGTGAGGCTTCAGAGGATGTTGTGGGACTCTGGAGGACAGGAAGCAGAGTGCCCTGGAAAGGAGGATTGCTTATTTTTGTGAAGCAGAAGTAGGTATAGGTTGAATCTTTGTTATCCAAAGTACTTAGAAATGTTTTGGAAGTTTTTGGAATTCTATGTAGACCAGGTTTGTCTTCATTCACAGTAATCCACCTATTTCTGCCTAGTTTTTTTTAAAAAATATTTTTATACATGGATATGGAAAGATGGGTGATATATTCTGAGAAATGTGTCATTAGACAGTTTCATCACAGTGTGAACATAGAGTACTTATATCAGCTAAGAAGTAATGGGTAATAGGTGATGTAATCTCAGGGGCCTACCATTGTGTGTGGGCCATTATTGACTGAGATGTCATTATGTGGAATGGCACTGTACATAAAGAGATATTTTGGGGATGACACCCAAGTATAAACTAAAATAATTCATGTTTTATGTATATGTGCTTATAAATACAGCCTGAATGTAACTTTATGGAACATGCTTAGTACACTTGTGTTTTGACTGTAGTGCATCATGTGAAGTCGTGTAGAATTTTCCATTGTGGCATTCTGATGACACTTAGAAAATTATAGGTTTTGGAGTATTTTAGAGTTTGAGTTTGGGATTAGGCATACAACGTGTGATAAGAATGTTTGCTTTTTGGGATGGTCATGAGAAAAAGATGGATTATGCCTTTAAATGTTTGCTTTTAAAAAAAAAACCCTGTAATTTATATCTGTCTGTCTGTCTGTCTGTCTGACTATCTGTCTGTCTATCTACCTACCTACCTATCTGTTTATCTATTTTGCATGTGTCTTTTTCTGTGTGTGTGTGTGTGTGTCTATGTGCATGCGTGTGTGGAGGTCTGTGGATGTCTGTCTTCTTCTACCATGTGGGTCCTGGGGATTGAACTCAGGTCCTCATGCTTGGTAGCAAGAACCTTTACCCACTGAGCCATTTCCCTGGCCCTAAATGTTTACTTTTATTAATAGCAAATTATAATTAAAAATTTTTTTTTATTTATATATTTACTACAACTTACTCACTTTGTATCTCCACGGCAACCCCCTTCCTTGTCTCCTCCCAGTCCCACCCACCCTTATCTCCCCCATGCCCTTTCCCTAGTCCCCTAATAGGGGAGGACCTCCTCCCCTTCTAACTGACCCTAGTTTATCAGGTCTCATCAGGACTGGCTGCATCATTTTCCTCTGTGGCCTGGCAAGGCTGCACCTCCTATGGAGAGCTGATCAAGGAGGTGGTCACTGAGTTCATATCAGAATCATCCCCTGTACCCCTTACTAGGGAACCCACCTGGAAACTGAGCAGCCTATAGGCTTCCTCTGAGCAAGGGGTCTAGGTCTTCTCCATGCATAGTTCTTAGTTGGAGTATTGGTCTCTGCAGGACCACCTGGGCCCAGGTATTTTGGCTCTGTTATTTTCCTTGTGGAGTTCCTGTCCCCTCTAGGTGTTTCTATCTCCCTCTTCCATAAGGATTCCTGCACTCTGCTCAAAACTTGGCTATCATCTGCTTCGATACCCTGGTGGGTAGGGTCTTTCAGAGGTCTTATGTGGAAGGCTCCTGTCCTGTTCCCCTGTCTTCTCCTACTCCTGAGGTCTATCCTGTTTGCCTTTCTGAATGAGGATTAAGCATCTTCCTTAGGGTCTTCCTTGTGGTTTAGCTTCTTTAGGACTATAGATTTTAGTATGCTTATCCTGTATTATATGGCTAATATCTAATAGAAGTGAGCATATATCATTTGTGTCTTTCTGCTTCTGGGTTACCTCACTCAGGATGATCTTTTCTGGCTCCTTCCATTTGCCTGCATATTTAATGATTTTCTTGTTTTTAATTGCTGAGTAGTATTCCATTGTGTAAATGTACCACAGTCTCTGTGTGCATCTGGCTAAAAAGAATTTGACCTTTCTGTACAAATAGTCTGAGAATCCATTCTTAAAGACTTCTAGTTGTTTAATTAGAAGAATAGTGTAAATACTTAGAAGGTTTTGTAACAAAATCTGGATTAAAATCCTGTTATTTACCAGTCATGTAACCTCAGACAAATTTTATTATTGCCTTTTTCTGTCTTTTTCCTCCCACCTTTGAAAGTTAAAAATAATTCATTTTAAAATTTTATTTTGTCTCTTTCTCTGTGTGTGTATGTGTGTGTGTGCGTGCGCCTGTGTGTACATGTCATTGTGCACCAGTTGAAATCAAAGGACAACTTGTGGGAATAGGTTTTCTCCTCCATGTGGCATCTAGGTCCGGGAACTGAACGTACGTTGTCAGGCTTGATAACAAGCACCACCATCTGCTCAGTCACTCTCCCCCTTTTGAAATAGTTTTTTTTTTTTTTTTTTAAATTTTTTCCCAGACTGGCTTTGAACCATTAATTCTCTTGTTTCAGCCCCCTGAGTATCCCATGCACCACTGTACCTAGCTTTTCATTATTATGTTTTGTGGGAATAGCGTTTCTAAAGAGTTTATCTCAGAATTTGGTGCATAGTGAAAAGCTGTTGCTTCTGATGGCAATACAGGAATGCTGCAGGATGAGGTCAGCCATTTCTTTTTGTAGATATATAGACTTTTTGGTTGTTAAATACTTTTGATATACTTTGTGACTAATCATTTCTAGATTAAGAAAATTGGAGTAAAGTAACATTTTTATGTCTAGAGAAGGATTATATACATGTATGTAATTCAAAGCAAAACTGGTAGTTAGTTAAGACATTTAGTTTGAAAATCATGAATTACAGATAGGTGTATGCCTTTAATCCCAGCACTCAGGGAGGCAGAGGCAGGTGGATTTCTGTGAGTTTGAGGCTAGCCTGGTCTACAAATTGAGTCCAGGAATGCCAAGGCTACACAGAGAAACTCTGTTTTGGAAAAACAACAACGACAAACAAACAAACAAAAAAGAAAAAAAAAAAGAGGAAAAAATGAGTTACTTTATATCCCCAATGTGATTTTATGCACTATTTTTTTTTAAAAGATTTTTTTAATTTAAGAAAGAGAGAGAGAGGGTCTATGTACACATGAGCACAGGTGCCTGCAGAGGTAGAAGAGAGCATTGGATTGCCTTGAGGTGGGGTTATAAGTGGTTGGGGGCCACTTGATGCAGGTACTGAATCAAACCCGGTCTTCTGCAAGAGCGGCAAGGCCCTTAACTTCCGAGCCATATCCTGTCCTTTGTGTGCTTCCTCATAATGCTGTAGTTACGGTTTTACATCACTTTATTAGATAACTTCGTTCCTTTCTTCTAGATTTTTAACTACCAGGAAAGCAGAGAATATTTTTTTAAACCACTATATTCTTGCTATAGTGTAGGTATTTAAGATAATAGTTGCTGAAAGGGATGAATGTGGTTAAGCTAAGAAGAAAGACTTCGATCAACGTATTTTGACTGCATTCACTAAGAAGTGCTTTTAAATTAACATCCTTTTCACTCCATCATACCTTGTACTTTGATCTCTTCTGGTGAATTGCTACTGGGAAGTTCAGTCTCCACAGCTAGACTGTTTGCCTTCTGGGGAAAGGAATCTTATGTTTATTTTGTGTTTCTAATTTGTAGTATCTTCAACAACTGAAGAAGTTGATAAATACTGTGGAACTAAACAAACTTATCTCACTGAGATCCTTTCTTTATAGGAAATGCTGGGACTCTCTAAAGTACCTGTTACTCAAGCTACACGTGGTCCTCAGATACAGCAGCCACCTCCTTCCAACAGGTAATTAATATAGCAAACAATTCTGTAATTCAAGCAGGCACTTGAAACATATCATGCCCTCAAATTGAACCAAGACATCAGGTGATACAGTAATATTTACTATTGTTAGGGATATAAATAGATTGCAGTGGTATATAGTTTTAAAAAACAAACTGTAACTTTTTGAGGCAGTTTTTCTTTTACTGAAATGATTTACTTTTTATCATTATGATGTTAGGAGGTTAGTTTTGATATGTTTTTATTTTTAAGTTAATAAAATATTTATGTGGTTTAAGGACAACTGCAAAAATAGGGCCTTAAAAACTTTTAATTTTGTCTTTACTGGTAGCTTTTTCTTTAACCTTTTAAAAAATTCTTTTATTCTTTACCCTTTTAATTGGAGGTGTTATTACTAAAATTGAGTAGATGATGTATTTTCTAATTGTTTTGGTAATCTTGGAACTCTAAAATCAATTGATAGCAATTGTATAGGTTCCCTTAGCCAGTAGCAGTTCAGCAATGCCACTGGGATGATTAACAGACTGTAGCATAGGGCCTAATAATATGACCCCCTTTTTTTCCTGGGGACATAGTCTCATTTAGACAGGTTGGGCTTAAACTTAGTACATAGCTGAATGGTGACCTTGATCTTTTGATCCTCCTCCCTCTTAGTGCTGGGATTACAGGCATATTCCACCATGACTGACTCATTCCCTTCTCCCTCCTCCTCTTTTTCCTCTTTTTTCCTCTGTCTCCTTTCTTTTTCCAACCCTGTAGAACACATATTTGTGTGTGTGTGTTGCTGGGGATCCAGCCTAGGGTCTCATACCTGCTAGACGAGACTCTACTGACTGCGCGTCATCGCCAGTAGCAACCTGTTTTCAAAGAAATGTTCCAGTGCATCCTGCTGCCCACAGAAAACTGTGGACTGTTGGTGTGCTGTGTATCAAATATTTTTCTGTTTTTAAGAAAAGTTCTTAAAAATATCACAATTGTAAATGGCTTTTTGTTTACTGTTGTTTTGCAGATTCTTACAGCCAGTACAGAAAATAGACATGAATCTCACAGATCTTCTGGGAGAACTTCAGCGAGACCCTTGGCCTGTACCACAAGGAAAGAGACCTTTGCGTTCCTCAGGAGTGGCACTCTCTATAGCTGTAGGCCTACTTGAGGTAGTAATGATGAAAACTTAATTTTGAAATGTAAGAGTGTGGGTGTGTATGTGTCATTCTTTTCTTCCGTATAGCTCAGTTAGTGTTGAGCTTGAACTGACAGCAGTTCTCCTTTCTTAGACCTCTCAGTGTAGGGCTACTGTCGTGCATGGCTCTTTTTTTCCTCTCATTTAGTAATCCAAGCAGTGTACAATCCTTTTTTTTTTTTTCTTTTTTAAGATTTATTTATTTTATTATGTATACAATGTTCTGTCTGCATGTACACCTGAATGCCAGAAGAGGGCGCCAGATCTCATTGTAGATGGTTGTGAGCCACCATGTGGTTGCTGGGAATTGAACTCAGGACTTCTGAAAGAGCAAGCAGAGCTATTAACCTCTGAGCCACCTCTCCAGTCCCCCCACCCCCCTTTTTTTTAAAGCACAGTGGAGTCAATTTTTTTGGCAGAAACTAGTTGCATGTCCTATCAATTTTGTTTTGACACTATTTTCTAGAAGTAGCATTAGTTCTCACAGATTTAGGGCTCAAGTGAACCTACTGTTCACTTCAGATAACAGCTAGTAGGCTGTGACCTGTACTTTTTCAGTGAGTTGGGTATTTCTTCAGGTTTGATTAATTTGCTAAAGTGGCTGGCTCAGGGCACTTAGGGATACCCTTTGCTTATGTATCACTTATGCAGAGAGTTGCAATAGACACACTCTGATAGAAGAAATGTATGTGGTTGAGATATGAGAAAAAGGATATGTCCTCTCTACATACTCCACACTAGGAAGCAGCATGGCTTCAGTTTTTCAGAAACTCCCCAAATCTACTTTATATGATTTTTAAAAAGGGATTTATTTTTATCATTTTAAATTATGCCTGTCTGTGTGTGTTTGTGAGTACAAGTGTCCTCAGAGGTCAGAGGCAGAGCTGGAGTTATGGGTGTTTGTGAGCCACCTGATGTAGGTGCTGCTAATGGAACTTGGTTCTACTGGTAAGCCATTTCTCCAGGTCCCTTTTTTTAAAAAAAAGGTTTATTTGTTTTTATTTTGTGTATGTGAGTTTTGTGGGCATGTATGTCTATGATCACATGCATGCCTGGTTGCACATGGAGGCCAGAAGAAGGCATTGGTTCCTCTGGTACTAGAGTTACAGATGATTGCGAACTGCTGTGTGGATGGTGGGAACCAAGCTTGGGTCTTCTGCAGAACAGCAAGTGCTGTTATCATTGCACCATCTCTCCATTGTCCCCACATCTTATAATTGTTTATGAAAGCTTTTTTACAGAGGGTTGATTATTTGCATCACTGGCCGGTGGTGTTTAACTTGTAATCTTTCTTTATTCTTGAAATCTATTATTAGGATGATTTTGGAGTTAATTTATTCTAGAACCGGGTAGGCCCATGTGTTTTTTTTCCTGTAACATTTCTTGGGTTATACTTATTAGTTTTCTTTCATTACTTTATTTGCTCTTTTCTTCCTTCCTTCCTCTCTCCTTTCTCCTCTCTTTCTCTCTCTTGACAAGGTTTCTACAGTCAGCACTACTACAGGTAGCACTAAGGAATACTGACAGTGGGAAAAATGGTCTTCCTCAGGAAGAGCACACCAGTTGGTTATCCAATAACTTATGGTCTGGTTATTGTGTAGTGCTGGCTGTAGTGGAAAAGCATGTCACAGACACCTGCCCACCTCTGCCTCCACTGTCCTGGTTAGAGTTACTGTAGCTGTAATAAAATCCATGACCAAAAGCAACTTGGGAAGGAAAGGATTTATTTCACTCAGTGTTCCATATAACAGTTCTTCATCAAAAGTAGTGAGGGTAGGATCCAAGCAAGGGAGGAACCTGGATGCAGTAGCTGATGCAGAGGCCATGGAGGCTTACTACTGGCTTGTTCCTCATGGCTTGCTCAGACTGGTTTCTTATAGAACCCAGGAGTGGTCCTACTTACAATGGGCTGGACCCTCCCCCATTAACCACTAATTAAGAAAATTCCCTACATGCTTTCTTTTTTTAAATTTTAATTTATTTTTTTCTTCACAATTTATTCATTATATATCCTGATTGAAGCCCCCTTCCCCCAACTTCCCCAGTGCCACCCTCCCTCCTTCTTCTCCTCATTCCCTTCCCCTAGTCCACTGAAAGGGGGAGTTCTCTACTATTGCCATTGCTTGTTAAGTCTCATCAGGACTGCCTGGATCCTCTTCCTCCATGGCCTGGCAGGCTGCATTACCAGGGGTGAGTGATCAGAGAGCAGTCAACTGAGTTCATGATAGAGGCAGCTCCTGATCCCCTCACTCAGAGATCTACATAGAGACTGAGCTTCTTACAGCCAGATCCTATGGAGGCAATTCTCAATTGAGGCTCCCTCCTCTCTGATGACTCTAGCTTGTGTCAAGTTGGCATCAGACTAACCAGCACAGCTCCTGTGTCTGGCTCTTTGCTTTTTTTAATAGAAGAGTTTATTTTATATTATTGTTATTCTAGAGGGAGAGTCTATAATGGCTGAGGAGGAATGGCAGGAGGCAGCCAGAGCAGGAAACTAAGAGATCACATATTCAGTCACAAGCAGAGAGAGTGTCCTGGCAGTGGGACCAAGTATGAGCTTCTAATGATTTACTTAGAAATGCAACTTCAGTGAAGCTGCATTTCCACAGAGCCTCCCTAAACAGCACTACCAGCTGCAGAGCAAGTGTTCAAATGCCTGAGCCTGTGGGGGACATTTCTCATTGAAACCATCATAAACTATTTACGGTGTTTCATCTTGACTTGATTGTAATATGTCATTTGCATCTAGAAATCTATCCATTGCTTTTAGAGTTCCCAATTTTGTAGAATAGATGTTTCTAACATGTCCTAAAGACTGCATGAATTTCATTGTTGAGAGCTCTTTCATATGAAAATGTTTAATTTTGCCTTTCTCATCAGAGGAGCTCAAGGGTGGCTGTAGTTCTAGGTAGAATGATATTTACCCAGGGTCTGAGTCAGTCTCTGCCAAGGCTCATGCAGTGTTTGAGGGTATTGATTTAGTCTTGTTCTTATAAGGAGATTTAGTTTCCTCCAAATTTTCCTATTAAAGTTCTTTATAGTTATGAATTTTGTAAGATGTTTAGGCTTGATTCTTACTAATAATTCTTGTTTTATTTTTTAATCACTTCTTTCAATCTGAAGACTTCTGTTGTTCTTTAGCTTTATTGTTCTGTTTTACTCATTAGACTAACCAGACTTTTAAAGCTTACATACCCTTGTGTTATTCATAATCTCCTTTTTTGTTTCTATTTCTGGGCTATTGTTCCCTCAGTTGAATGTTCTTTACCTCTAAATCAGTTTTCAGACATGTTTTTTTCAGCCCCTCTGTTCTTTTAAACTTTTTTCAATTGTTTTAACCCCAGACATTTGGATAGTTTTTGTGTTTACCATGGTACAGATCATAACATGCTCAGCTATATTTCTCAGCCTGCAGTTTCCATGCCAACCTTTTCCAGGAGCTGACATGTGTTCTTTGGAGCAGGAAATGTTGATGAGTGCCTTAGCCACAGCCGTTTCTGAACACTGTCTTCTTTCCCCTTTGCTGCTGTTTCTATGATTTGACTCCAAATACAGAGGCACATACACACATAAACACATATATCATGTATTACTACACACATGTATATGTATTTGTAATTTTAAGGTTTTCCTTTAAAAATTTTTTTCAGTCCAGTCCAGTCTAAATTTATTGTGTGTCAATAGCACTCTTTTTATGTTTTCATTTTATTTACTTATTTCAAGTGGTGTGTGGTACTGGGGTTCATCCCGAGCCTTGAGATTGCTGGGAGAGAGGTTCTCTTTGAGCTTTGCTTATAACCCTGTTTCCCTATTTTTAAAGGGACACCCTTTCTCCCATTTCCCAGGCATCATGGATAAACAAAAAGTAGACTGGAGTAGTCAACACATGAGTTTCAACTAGAAGAAAAAGAATGCTTATGTTTTATATATAAATATAAATATAAATATAAATATAAATATAAATATAAATATAAATATA
>NW_026596166.1:22506248-22517906 GCF_907164565.1 Psammomys obesus
ATATAAATATAAATATAAATATAAATATAAATATAAATATAAATATATATTTAACACAGGTTCTCATAGCTAAGGCTAGACTTGAGCTTGCCGTGTAGCCAAAGTTGACTTTCAACTTCTGCCACTTCCCATGTGCTGGGATTACAGGCCTGAAGACCATGCCTGGTTTTATGTGGTGCTGAGGGTCCAACCCAGGGCTTTGTGAATACTAGACAATCATTCTTGGCAACTGTGCTGCTCCCAAGCCCCAGCCATACTCACATTTTTATATACAGAAAACAAGAATAAAACCCAGAAGACGATGCCTTCTCTTTTACCTGCTTCTACGGCTACAAAGTAGGAAACATAACCTTGACTATAGGGTGTAAGCTCAGAGATTGCTGTAAAACTGAGAATGCAGTACTGTTTAGGATTTAAAAAGAAACCTGTCCAAATAAATGTCTTGTTTTTGGCATTCAATTATTTCTTATCAAGTATATGTTACTTTCTAGGAACAATACATTGAAATGTGTTATCAGAAATGTACATACCTGCTTTTTGTTATCGTTTATACTTTTGAATGAGTTCCTTTTCTTCAATAGTGTACTTTCCCCAACACTGGTGCTCGGATCATGATGTTCATTGGTGGTCCTGCAACCCAGGGGCCAGGAATGGTGGTTGGAGATGAGTTAAAGACACCTATAAGATCCTGGCATGATATTGAAAAGGACAATGCCAAATATGTTAAAAAGGGGACTAAGGTAATTTTTAAATTTATGTTTTCTTGTGAGTTCTTTTCTATTTGTGAACTTCACATTTTTGGAGGCATTTAGCAAAAGTATCCAATGATGATTCTTGAATCTTTAGTATTGTTTCTACTTGTTGATGCCCTTGCTATTATTAGTATTTTTTAGTTCAGGATTTTAGTTTAATTTTGCTATACTGTTTGATAGTTTTTGGTAGTTATTGTTAATGTTTTTAGTAGTGACTGATGCCATAATTTTTGACTGAGTGCTTTTTGACTGCTAATTAGTTTCCTTTTTGAGCTTGGAAATTTTATTTTGTTGTTAAAGCTACAAAACATTTTTTAGACTTATTGATTTTCTGGCATTATTTTATTTTTTCTCTTTTCAGGTGTATTTGTTACTTAAGTGTGGATTTATCTAGGAAAAAGAGTTCTGTTTTGTTTTCTTGTCTTTATATTGAAGAAGAGACTGTTTTGTATATCACTAGTTTGTTTCATTTAGGAACATGTCTAAAGATAATGGCTTTTAAATCAAAGAATGTTACAGTATCAGACTTTATTTATTTAGAGATAGATTCTTTCTTTATAATGCAACCCATGGTCCTCCTGTTGTAGCCTCCCCAGTGCTGGGATTCCAGATGCCTGTCACATATCTGGTGAAAGTTAGTTTTTCAATTTTATGAAGCTATAGAAGATTAAATTAGACTATATCATATGTAAATTATGATGAGTTATTCTTTTACTCTTAAATTATTTTGATCTGTTAATAGGAAAAAGATTTGTAGGATGGTTAGGTTATATATTTGATTTAATTAAAATCTTTTGTAGCATTTTGAATCGTTGGCTAATCGAGCTGCTACTACTGGGCATGTTATTGATATCTACGCATGTGCATTAGATCAGACAGGCCTCTTGGAGATGAAGTGCTGCCCTAACCTTACTGGGTATGTATATGCATGTCTGATAATGGCTGTTTACATATGAGCCAACACTGACAGCTTAGGAAATGTAAAGTCTTTATCTTATAGCTTTATGGCAATGTTTGATGACAGCTTTGCTGCATCTTTGTTGGACATCATGTTACTTTTTTTTTTTTTCTGAAAAGACGGGATTATAAAGGAACAAGTTCTTTTGAAAAAAGTTTATTCTAAGGTTACTTAGTTGTTTCAGTAGTGTAATAGATAGCTCACTATGAAATTTATCCATTTAAACTGTATGATAAAGTTTTAGTATGTTCACAAGTTATATGACCATTACTAGGATTGAATTTAGAACATTTGCCTGACCCTGGAAAGACTCTGCCTGCTACCTGTCAATCTCTGTTCCTCTCTCCTTTCTCACCCCATCCTCCTGCCCTAGTCAATACTACTAGCCTCTTCTGGATGTTTCATATAAGTGGAATAATAAGTAGTGTCTTGCCATTGATTTCTTTAAAAAGTTTTTATGTGTATGAATGTTTTGCCTACATATATGTATGTGCACTGTGTGCACACCTGGTACCCAAGGAGGTTAAAACAGAGAGTTGAATCCCCTGGAACTGTAATTACAGATGGTTTCAAGCCACCTTGTAGGTGCTGGGAACTGAACTGAGGTCCTCTGCAAGACAAGCAAATGTTGTTCACTACTGAACCATCTCTCCAGCCTCCATGGGCTTCTTTTATTCAGCATGCTTTTAAGTTTATGCAACATTTAGGATGGTCCAGTATTTCTTTAATTGCTGAATAAAAGTAAAGTAGGGTACAGCTTCTTTTAATATTCTCCTAGACATACACTAGGGAAATGTAAACAACTAGGACCTCAGTAGGAAAAGTACTAGAAGGTAAAGACCGTGGTCACCTGTGTCAAATATTACAGATACAAAATAATGCAGGGTGGAGATTAAGCAATTCAGCCCTGCAAAGGCTATTAAAACCTTACTGAAAACAATGAAAGTTGACCTAGAGCGAATTAGAAAGACAGTAGGAGGTGAGACTTGGAAGTAGCTGATATGGACAAGAGCTTCTTAGGTATTAACTTGTTCAAGTAACTTGGGTTTCTTGTTAGGACCACACTTTGAGAAGTAGAAGTATAAGTCACTTATATAGATACCTACTGTGAAAAGGAGCAGTCTCTAATGCATGATGCATTATCAAGTATATTATAACAGGAATAATCTTAGATGATGTGTATAAAAGGAGAAAATCTGGTCTGCTTACACAGCTCAGTAGGCAAAGACTCTGATGGCGTGTCCTGAGTTGGATACGTGGGACCCACATGGTGGAAGGAAAGAATGATACCTGAGCACCTTCATATGAACACTGTGTCGTGTGCTCATGTACGCTTGTGTTATATAAAGCATAACTAAAAATTACTAATAGAAATAACATTAATAACATTTGTTTTGGGGAATGTCTTTACTAAATAGTCCATATCTATGGTCTAGTAATTTACTTTTTCTGGTATCACACAAGCCCAGTTAATTGTGTTGCATATGTTGTGTTTGGTTTTTTCTGTGCAGAGGATACATGGTCATGGGGGATTCTTTCAACACTTCCTTATTCAAGCAAACTTTTCAAAGAGTCTTCACCAAAGATATACACGGACAGTTTAAAATGGGCTTTGGTGGCACATTAGAAATAAAGGTAAGAACCCAAACGTGACATGTGTGATGTTTATCAAGTGAGAACCTTGTAACTTTAAAATATTAGTCAAATTCGGATGTGCTGTAAAATGTATGGTTACTTTAGAACCTTGAATTAGAGACTTTGTTTCGTAGAAAGAGGTATTGTCATTAAATGTACATGAGACTAGGATCATTCTGAATAATGGTTAGAAAAGTAAAGTTTCTTATACTGGGTATTTTTGTTTTTTAGAGAAGGCTCATTCAGTCTGACTTCTGCGTCCTGATCCTCTTGCCTCAGTTTTCCATGTGCTGCAATGCAGATGTGTTCTATGTATGGCACTAGACATATTTTTAAAATCAATTTATATGTTAGAGTTTTTGTTTGTTTTGTTTGCCTTTTTTTTTTTTTTTTTTTTTTTGATAGGGTTTCTCTGTGTAGCTCTGGCTGTCCTGCAACTCACTATGTAGATCAGACTGCTTCATCTACCTCTGACTCCCAAGTGTCTGAGATTAAAGGAGTGTACCAGCATGCCTATCATATGTTAGTTTTTTTTATAAAGGTGGGAATCATCTAACTTGAGAGTAAATTATTATTTAGTTTTGGATTAGTGTTGGTTGCACAATTCCATCAAAAATTTCAAATTTTGACTTAAAACACCTGGAAGGTTTAGTGTTAGTTAAATGTATATTACAAAATTATGATTTTGAATTTTCATTAATTCTTGCTTACATTTTATTGAATGCTTACTGTGCAATCAGCGTGGAGATAGGAAATTGTGGAGATGTGCTTGCATCTCTAAGGTCTTGTTATAGGGGAAATTTTGCTTTGAGAGAGATTAAGCTGATGTTGTGATTGAATGAAGTAACAGTAAAAAACAAAGCGATGTAGAAGATTAAGAAGAGAATCAAGAGCTGGGTATGGTGGTGCATGCCTGTAATCCCAGCACTGATGAGGCAGAGGATGGTGGTTCTCTGAGTTGAGGGCCAGTCTGGTCTACAAGGTGAGTTCCAGGACAGCCAGGGCTACACAGAGAAACTCTGTCTTGAAAAATGAAACAAAACAAAACAGAAAACAAGAGAGGGAGAGACAGAGAAAGAAAGATAGATAGATAGAGGCAAAGAGAGATAGAGACAGAGAGACTGAGACAGAGACAGATAGAATAGAGAGAGAAAGTGAGTATATGCAGGACACAGTTTATCCCAGGGGAGTGCTTTTCTAGTTTTATTTTTATTTTTTGGAAAGATGAGAGGAAAATGAATTTTATTTATGAGCCCAGTGTGAGGAGAGTAGGGTGATGAGTGCCACCAGGAAATGCTTGAGAAGAATGCCTTGTGAGAGTGGATGGTTTGTGTTGAAATGTTAGGACCATAGTATTAATGATGTGGCTGCTTGTAGATTGGAGATGCATATGTTTGTCATTTGTAGGTTAATGAAGAACCACTTTTTACTGTGTAATCCGGCTGGCCTGGAACTCGCTATGCATGCCAGATTGACTCTACCTCCCAGTGTTAGAATTCATGGCGTGTGCCACCATGCCCAGAAAAGTAGATTGTTTTTTTCAAGTGCTGTGACTTGAACTTAAGGGCCTTTTCAGTGTTAAGTTGGTACTTTATCACTGAGCTACCACCCCAGCCTTTTCAAGTTTTTTAGTTGCAAGACAATGTAGTAGTTTACACTTGAAGTTAAATAGCTCATAACTGCTTATAATTATAGTTTACAGCCATATGTCTGATGCTCTGTTCATATCTCTGTGGGCATTAGGTATGTATTTGGTATATAGATAAACATACAGGTGAGACACTCCCACACATAAAAACAAATTTAAAAGAGAGAGAGATCAGTCTTGAAGATAGAAGTGTCTGTGGAGAAACAGTAGATAAAGCCTAGGGTTTTGATGTATACAGTTTGAATTGGGCATGATATGACTTTGAAATCAGGGTTAGATTCCCAAACAGAAACCTCCTATGGCTAATAGAAATAGAAGATTAAAATTAATCATTTAGAGCTTAATGGTTAATTATTTTTTAATGTTGGCACATTAAAATTTTTCATTGCCTTGTTTTTGAGACAGGATTTTTCTATGTAGTCTTAGCTGTCCTAGAACTTGCTACGTAGACTAGTCTGACTTCAGCCTCCCTCCTTCTGTCTGCTTTTGGCTCTAGGTGCTGGAATTAAAGGTGTCTGCCACCACACCTGACTTTTCATGGACTTTTGAATTTTAAATATGTAATAATGTCATATTTTAAAACACTTAGAAGTATCTGAAATTAATAAAATGTTATATTTATTTGTGTGTGTGAGAACAGACACACATGCCTGCACAGATGCGTACATGCACATGCTATAATGTTTGTGTGGAGGTCTGAGTGCAGCTTAGAGGAGTCATCCTGGGACTCAAACTCAGCTGGTCAGGGCTTGGTGGCAAGTACTCTGATCCACTCAGCCATCTTGCCAGCTTTGACTTTATCTCTTAGGGAACCAAATGTATCATATTCTTATTTGCAGACCTCAAGGGAAATAAAGATTTCAGGAGCTATCGGACCCTGTGTGTCTCTTAACTCTAAAGGACCTTGTGTATCTGAAAATGTAAGTAATGTTTGTTCTAAAAAATAATTTTAGATTAATTAATTAATTAATTTCTAGACTAGCACAAAGACAGACCAGACTCATCATGGAAGCCTCTAACTTTTCTCTTAAATTGTTGTATATGGTTGGCTTTCCATTGGTATACCTCTGTAGTGGTTGTTTTTTCATACATACTGCCACCAATGCTCTAGTTTTATATGGCTAAGCTGTTCTTTGTCTTAGTGTGCTTTTAAATAAATTCTCATGATTTGGAAATTTTTAGGTTTCTGAAAGTCAAAATTATTTTTAAGTGTTTTTTGTCATCAGAATTAACAACAGAACAACCAAACCAGAGAGAGTTAAGTTTCAACTCTTTGCCTGTTGAGATACTATATGTTCCAAAGTTGCAGTCATGTAGCTGTAGATAATATAAGACAGCACAAAGTAGATAGCCATCTTTCAAAAATGACAAAGCTACAAAATCAATTTATTTGCCATTTTATAGTAAAGACTTGTTTCTGAATTTTCTGGCATTTAGAATCCTTATAACGCTGATGCAGAAGGCCTATTCATATATATGTATTCCCATACACAGTTAGGAGAGTTAGGTGGAAAGGGAACATTCCTGGTTGATCCTTCATTAAATAGTGGATGCTTTAAAGGACGTTGTATTCTTTTAAACGACTTAGCGAACTTTTTGATAATCTTAATAGTTTTACTATGTAAAATTGCTTAATTTTATTTAATTATGTGTTTGTGATATGGTGTTAAAATTTTTAAGCTTTTAACATTTATTGATAAATCTGAAAGCTGTGTATTTTTTTCTTACTGGAGCCTTATTCCTGCTTTTCTTCTATATTAATAAATAATATTCTTTAGTTTTCAAGTACCCTGTCTTTTATTTTTACAGGAGATTGGAACAGGTGGTACCTGTCAGTGGAAGATATGTGGACTCAGCCCCACTACAACCTTAGCCATATATTTTGAAGTTGTTAATCAGGTATGACTGCCTGCATTTAAAAAAATAATTTTTGTTCTTTTGAGACAAGGTATGTAGCTCCGCTTTTCTGAAACTCACTATGTAAATTAGACTGGCCTCGAACTCACAGAGATATACCTGTTTCTGCCTCCCAAATGCTAGGATCAAAGGCATGTACCACCATGTTTGGGTGACTGTCTGTATTTTAATACTGGAAATTAAACAGATACTTAACTTAGACACTTAGTATGAATTGAAGGATTTATTTTCTAGTTCTGTGAACCATGTCATTAGTATCTTGATAGGTTTGCAATGAATGTGTAGCTTGCATTGGGTAGTGTATACATTTTAGCAATACTGATTTTTTTCTGTCCATGAACAAAGATATCTTTCCATTTGTTTATATCTTTGTTTAATTTCTTTTATCTTTGTTTGGATTTAATCATAGGTTTTTGTTTTGTCGATACTATAAATGGAATTATTCCTCCTACCCCCTTTCTTTTTCATCAATTCTGGGGATTAAATCCAATTTACTCTTGCTAGGCAGTTGTTCAACCATTGAACTCTACATGCCTAGCCTTCATTTCCATTTCAAAAAATTTGGTATAGGTGTTTAACTGTGCTACTGATTTTTTTTTAATAGACAGAGACTTATGTAACTAGGAATTCCCTATGTAATGATGGCCTTGAATCTCTCAAGTGTTAGGATTACAAGTGTGTGCCACCATGCCTGTTTTTTTTTTTTTTAATAATTATCTTTAAACTTCATGTATGTGTGGCTGTTATGTGTTGATGCATACAAGAGTCCACAGAAGCTAGAGGAATCAGGTTTCTGGAGCTGGAGCTGTAGGTGGTTGTTAGCCATCTAGTGTGGGTTCTGGGATTCAAACTTGAGTCCTCTGCAAGAGCAGTATTCACTCCTAGTCGTTGTTCTTTCTCCAGCTCCTCCCCCCTGACTTTAAAAAGAACTTATTTTCATTATTTTTAATATTTTTTGAGTGTGTGAAGATTTCTATATAAGAGACAGACATGTTATTTGCAGTAGCAGTTTGATTTCTTCTACAATTTTGATGCTTCTCTTGCTCGCTCTCTTTTTTTTTTGATACAGGGTTTCTCTGTGTAGCCCTGGTTGTCCTGGAACTCTCTTTGTAGACTAGGCTAGCCTTGAATTCACAGAAATTCACCTGCTTCTGCCTCCTGAATGCTGGGATGAAATGCACCATCAAGCCTGGCCTGCTTCTTTTTCTCTTGCCTGATTTTGTGGCTAGGGCTTTTGGTAGTGCAGGGTTTAAGTGACAGTGGCAAAAATGGGAATCCTTATTTTGTTCTTAATGTTAGAGAGAAACTTTCAGTTTTTCCCACTCTGTGTGATATTAGTTATGGCTTTTTAATGCATGGCCTTTGTTATATTGAGGTAGAGTTCTTCTATAACTAATGTGTTTAGTATTCATATCATTAAGGAGTGCTGGGTTTTATCAAATGCCTTTTCTGCATTTATTGAGGTGACATCATATGCCTTTTGTTTTTCATTTTAGTGATATGGTACCATCATATCATTTATTCATTTCCATATGTTGAGCCAGTCACAGGAAGACTCCCACAATGAGGAGATTAGCATGAGTTTTTTGTTGCCAGTCCACTTGGCAGTGTGCACCTGGGAGAGCGGGGGCCTAAAAATGAGGCAGACTAAAAGTCTCATGCAAAGTCTCTGATGCTTTATGTAGAGCATCAGACAATTTATACACTGAAGGTTAAGAAGAGTCACCTAAGTAAAGTGTCAGTCACGAGGACAAGCTGCATGTGGCAAAACACGTTTTTTTTCAAAGAATATAAATAAATAAAAATAGCCAGCTGTAATGAATAATCTAAAGTGAACTCACTCCTATCTGCTGTCCTGGGAGCGGCATGAAAACACATTCTAAGAACAATTCCTATGATGGAGGAACAGAGATTATAACACTTTTGTCTTGTTTACTTGGAGTTTTCTCACAAGGTCTCAGAAATCTCCTGATACAGTGTTCATGGACTGTGTTCTGACTGTTCTTTAAATATTTACTGGGGCTCTGTAGTGAAGGCATCTAACACTGGGCTTTTCTTTATTTAATTTTTATATTTATTTTATGTGCGTGAATATTTTGCTTGCATGTATGCATGTGCACCACATCTGTGTTTGGTGCCTGCAGGAGGCCAGAAGAGAGCATTAGATGGCTGAAGGTTGTGAGCCTTTGTGTATATGCTAGAAACTTGAACTTGGGTCCTCTGGAGTAGCAGCTAGTGCTCTTGACTGCTGAGCCATCTCTCTATCCCTCCATCTAGAGCTTTTCCTTGCTCTAGGATGTATTTTTTAGTGCTAGAGAGTTTTTAATACTGTGGCATTACATCATTACCATAGTAGATTTTGCTTAGTTCTTCCTTCTTTACTTTTATGCAGCATAATGCTCCAATTCCTCAAGGAGGACGAGGTGCAGTCCAGTTTGTGACCCAGTATCAGCACTCAAGTGGGCAAAGGCGCATCCGAGTCACCACAATTGCTAGGAAGTAAGTGTTTTTTTTTTTTTTTTTTTTTTAAATTAGGGGTGTAATTTATATATCAAAAGGTCATACTCTCAAGTTATTGTTTTGAGTAACATTTCTGACTAGAGAATAAACATTTGTGACTTAGGGTATTTTTTTCAAACCTAGCTTATTTTGTAGAATTGTCAGTAACAAGTATAATAGCAATTTTAAAAAAGTACTCCTAAGGTGAGAAGGTAGCCCAGTTGGCAAAATGCTTGCCCTGAGATTGAGCCCCAGAACCCATGGGGAAAAAAGCTGGATGTGCTGGAACCCTTGTGTAATCCCAGCTCAGGACACGAAGACAGGTGAATCCTGGGGTTATTCTTTAGCTAGCCTAGCCTATTTGGTGAACTCCAGACCAGTGAGAAACCCTGTCACAATACCCAAGAGGCCTGGTTTCTGAGGAAGACAACTGACGCTGTTTCTGAATTCCATATCCATATGCACAAATGTGCAGCCACACATGCACATAAATATACACACATATACATAAAAGTACTCCTGAGTCACATACTTTAAAATATGTTTATTATGATGAGGTATAGTGGCACACACTGTAATTCCATCATTTGGGAGGTGGGACAGAAGGGTCAGGCAATCTAGGTCATTCTCAGGGTGTTTGAGGTTAACCTGTCATACATGAACCAGTCTCAAGAAAACAAAGGGCTGGAGGTATGGCTCAGTAGGTGCGAGCACTTGCTGTTACAGATGACTTGAATTTAGCTCCCAGCACCAACTGCCTGTAACTCTGGCTTCAAGGGATCTAATGCCCTCTTCTGACCTCTGTAGGCACCCACTCACATGTACACATCCACAGACATATTTACATATGTGTATATATACACTTTTATACATGCATACACATGTTTGAAATTTGTCATATATGCTTAATAACAGTGCTGTGATTAATAACACTTCTTTTCAGTCCATAACTATAATTTTTTAATGTGTTATTAATGCTTTAATTCACTTATTTTATCATCATGCAGTTTCTGCTTTGTGGAGTAGGTACTGTTAGGGGCTTGGTCCACTATGATGGAGCGGTGTGGACTGCTCTGCAAACTGTCTGTGTTGAACAGTCAGTTGTGTTTTTTCTTGCAGTCCTTAGGAAGGAATGCTTTTATTAAGTACAATAAAAGTGACTTACTATGAAAACAAAGATTTAAAAAGCCACTCAAAACACAAGTTCTTATTTTTTATGACTTGGCTTGTCAGACATAAAATTATAACATACACAGAAGTACACATGAGATTCCTTGCTAACATTGCTCAATTCTTGAACTATTTTAGGTTCAGGAGAATTGTTACTTTTGTAGTTTAGCTTAAAGCAGCCAAATCTCATGGTTCTCTAAGGTGAAATGTTCTGATTTAAACAGCATTATTATTCTTGGAGTTTATTTTAGAAATTAAAAAATAAATATTAAGGTATAAATACTATCATAAACACTGTTAAAATAACTTCTACGGTGTGTCCTCATTTACCCTATTTTTTTTAAATTAATATTTCTCTAGATTGAGATAAGTAATTTTTTTTTACTATTTGAAAAACATTTTAAAATTATTGAATGGGAGAAAATTAAAAATAGGAGAAGGGGTTTGTCTTAGTCAGTGTTCTATTGCTGAGACCAAACACCATAACCACAGCAGCTCTTGTAATGGAAAACATTTAATTGAAGCTTGCTAACAGATTCAGAGGTTTAGTCCACTGTCAGCATGGCAGGGAACATGACAACAAGCAGGCAGACATGAAGCTGGAAAAGTAGCTGAGAGTTCTACATCTAGATCCACAGGCACAGGAAGCAAAAGCCACTGGGATTGGCGTAGGCTTTTGAAATCTCAAAGTCCACCCTCAGTGACATACTTCCTTCAGCAAAGTTACACCTACTCCAACAAGGCCACACCTCCTAATGTTTCTCAAGTAGTGCCACTGCCTGGTAACCAAGCATTCAAATATATGAGCCTACGGGGGTCATTTTTATTCAAACCACCACAGGACTGGAGTCATTACTCAGCATTTAAGAATTCTTGCTGCTTTTGCAGAGGACTATTATTTGGTTCCCAGTAGACAGGTTGGGCGGGTCACAACCACTTATCACTCCATCACTCCAGCTTTAGGGGACCTGACACTCCTGTTCTGGTCACTGTAGATGTCTGCATTCATGTATACATACTTACATACAGGTGTGTGTGTGTGTGTGTGTGTGTGTGTGTGTGTGTGTGTGTGTGTGTGT
>NW_026596166.1:22517916-22540605 GCF_907164565.1 Psammomys obesus
TGTGTGTGTGTGTGTGTGTGTGTGTGTGTGTGTGTGTGTGTGTGTGTATGTGTATATATATATATATATATTCAAATAAAAGGCAGAAAAAATTAAACATATCACTATAAAATAAATTATATGTTAAGGAACATGTAATGTATGGACTAGGGGATAAGTCAGTAGGTACAATTCTTGCCCATACATGAGTTTGATCATCAGAACTCATATAAAAATACTAGATGCGGTTCTGAGCTTGCAATCCCAGTATGGGGGAGGCACAGACAGGAGTATCCCTATGGCTTGCTAGCTAGACAGTCTAGCCTAATTGGTGGGCTCCATACCAAAGAGATTGTCTCAAAGGAGGTGGATGGTATTCTTGAGGACGGCATCTGGGGTTATCTTATCCTCTGGCCCCATAGGCATTTGGACATAGTGCATATACTCTGCTCACATGAGTATGCACACACACGATAACTCACACACAAGAAATACACAAAGGACATCCAGTTTGGCTTACGGTGAGATACTTTGCAACTAGTGTCACCAGAAGTTTTAAAAAAAGCAAATCAAAAATTATGTGTTTGAAATATTGCAAGTAAAAACTAATACTAGTTCTGCCCAGGAAAGTTTGACTGGATTAAGCATATAGGACATGTGACCTTACTTGGGAAGCAGAGGTAGGCAGATCTGTTTCTATGAGTGTGAGGTCAGCTTGGGCTACATAATGAGCTCCAGACTAGCCAGGACTACACAGTTATGTATTATCTATAACCCTCAGACTTTTAAAACTGTTTTTCCCTGTGTATATGTGTGTGTGTATGCATGGGTATGTTCATCCATGTGTAGTCATGTGGAAGCCAGAGTCAGCATCAAGTGTCATTTTCTATCACTCTCCATCATAATACTTGAGATGAAAAGTCTCTCACTGAACCTGGAGCTCACTGCTCTTAACTGGTGGACAGTGAAGATCTGCTTGTCTGTGCTTTCCTAGCACTAGGTTACAGGTATGCCACTGCATCAGCTTTTTACATGGAGCCTGGGGGTTGGAACTCAGTTCTTCTTTTCCTTTTTTATTCCCCCCTTTGACACAGGATTTCTCTGTGTAGCCCTGGCTGTCCTGGAACTTGCTCTCTAGACCAGACTGGCCTCAAACTCAGATATCCTCCTGCCTCTGCCTCCCGAGTGCCGAGATTACAGGCATGTGCTACCACCACTTGGCAGAACTCATATTCTTGTGATTCCATAGAAACACTTTATCCACTGAGCTACCCAGCCCACCCCATCACTTCATCAGCAAATTTATTTGTACAGAGTGCTGGGTTTCCATAACTATGACCGAAAATGTACTTTGGTTATATCCTTTTTCTTGTTTCTTTTTCTTCCCCACCCTTTTTACACTTGTGATAGTCCTGCTTTTACTGTCATGTGTCATTCTTCACCCCTGTAAATTTCATGTATGGAAGGTGTTACTGGTTATTAAAGTTTAATATTCATTTATCTTTCAGTTAATCAGCGGTTATTCCTAATCCAGCTGTATACCCAAATCACCACACAGAGACTAAGATTTATTTAATTAACCTAGAGCACAATACTGGGCAATAGTTACTCCACCCTGAATCTCCAAGCCCTCAATAGTTTTTTCCCATTCAGATTTCCCACATACATTTGCTTTTAGTCATATCTTAGGTCTGGTTCATCTCTCCTCATGGTTCCGAGTCCTCTTCTGCCATCTCTCCTCTGACTCCTCCCACTTACTTCCTTCTCCTCCCCTCCAGACCAGGTTGTCCCACCCTGTTCTCTCCATTGCTCAGCATTGGCTGGTTGTTTTATTGATAATGCAGAGAACAAATGGTGGCATGTTTACACAAACTTGGGACAGGTGATGCTTAGAATAAACAGCACAATGCAGTGTATGGATTGAAACCAGATGGTGGGGTAGAGAAATCAGCATTTGAATGAACAAGGGTAAATTGTATACATTCCACAAGAACATTACACCAACAGGAAAGAAATAAGATGCTTGTCTTTATGAGATTGACTTATTTTGATTATCATGATGGCTCTCTACTTCTACCCATTTCCTGATGTATTTTCATTCATCTTTACAATGAAATCAATCTTTGTAGTGTATCTAAAACCACATTTTCTCCCCCTTCTTCTTTTTCCCAATTCTTGTGTAGCAGGCTTTAGCAGGTCTGGAATTTGCATGATTTTCTGTCTTCAGGTATTTCCCTCTAAGTCGCTCTCACTGTCCTGGCATTTACTATGTATCATGTATCACTAAGCCTGCCTTGCCTCAGCTTCTTAGGTCCCATTCATTAATGGATGTGTAAGCTGATTATGTAATTGAAAACTGAGAATATATAATAACCAAGGATGTGTAGATGTCTCTTCTAGGAAGCTGGCTTTGACTCTTGAGAGTGGTACAGCTAGATCATATGGAAGTTTTTTTTTTTTTTAATATTTTAATTTTTGAATTTGTGTGTGCTTGTTTAGAGGTATGTGCCTGTGAGTATAGGTACCTGTGGAGGTAGAAGAAGGCATCATCACACAGGAGCTGAATTACAGTCAACTGTGAACCCCTTGATGTGGGTACTGGGGATTGAGATTAGGTCCCCTGGAAGAGCAGCCAGTGCTCTTAACTGCTGAATCATCTCTTCAGCCCCAGAAGTTCTAGGTTTAAGGGAACTTAAAACTAGTTTTGAGGAACTTAAAACGTTAAGCCTACTACTTTCCACAATTTTGCTTGACCTTTTTTTTTCTTGAATCTTTCTGTCTCCTACTTCCAAGTATTGGGATTATAGGCTTATGATTCCATGCTAAACTCTCTCACATAACTTTTGCTCTGTCAAGGGAGAGAAGATCGAAGCAATTTTGTTTATGTGATTTTCATCACTGAGAGTTTATCTATGGGAAAAAATTCTGCTGTTTTGTTTTTCAGAGTAACAAATGATACTTATGCGGAGAATAAAACCTTTATTTTTGTATTTTCATTTTTCTAAATTGAATACATTAAATTTCAACATAGATTCAATTTTATGTATAGTATGAATAGTAAGATAAAGACTGCTAGAAATTAGTATATCTATATGTTTATACAAATGTGTATGGTATTTTCTATCTATTTGTAGTATGTGTGTATATGTGAACTCCTGAGTTATTAGGAATGATGTCACTTTAGGGATTTCTGTATCATACACACATTCACATTTTATTTCTATATCATATACATGGTCTATTTTATTAAAAAGATCTTGATTTGTGTATGTGTGTGTGCACACGTGCAGGTCACTGTGTGCACATGGAAGTCAGAGGACAACTCTTAGGAGTCAGTTTTCTCCTGCCATGCTGTGAGATCTGGTACTTGAATTAAAGTTGCAGGTCTTTGTGCTAGTGTGTCTACTGCTAAGCCATTCTGCTGACCCATAGATTGTTATGTTTACTTATAAAAATCTTGTTGTTGTGCTCACTTTGGTGGCACATATACTAAAATTGGAACAATACAGAGAAGATTAGCATGGCCCCTGTGCAAGGATGACATGCAAATTTGTGAAGCGTTCCATATTAAAAAAAATTGTTATCTTGTCCTGATAAGACTTGATAGGCTAGAGTCAGCCGGTAAGGGAGGAGGTCTCCCACTTTCTGAGGAACAGGGAGGGGGATAGGGGAAGAAGGAGGGAGAATGAGACTGTGATGAGATGAGGGAGAGGGCTATTATCGGGATGTAAAGTGAATACATTAAAAAAATTAAAAAAATAAAATAAAAAGTTAAAAAAAATTCTCTGAGTGTAGGTCTGTGTGATAGCCAACTGTGGTATTATATAATTCAGCTATATTTCTGTGTTTTCTTATTTCTTAAGCTGGGCAGATGCTCAAACTCAAATCCAAAACATTGCTGCATCTTTCGACCAGGAAGCAGCTGCCATTCTCATGGCCCGGCTGGCAATATACAGAGCAGAAACAGAGGAGGGGCCAGATGTGCTTAGATGGTTGGATAGACAACTCATTCGACTGGTAAGAAGTGGCCATGGTGCTTTTCTCAGCTAATCAGCTTTGTTTGTAGTAAATATCCTTTAAAAAACTTATGGTGAGAGTGTGGGAGAACTCTGGGAAGAACGCATCACAGTACTGAACTAGCAGTAAATAGCAGCATTCCACTCACTTCCAATAAATTTTACAGTGCCTCTTTCCTTTTTGCAACCTGTTATTTTGGCTGGTTAGTGTGGAAATTAATTCTATATCATTAATTCTGTATGCTTTGTTTTTTGACACAGGTTTTCTCTGTAACCCTGGCTGTCCTGGAGCTTCTTTGTAGACTAGGCTGGCCTCAAACTCACAAAGGTCTACCTGCCTCTGTCTCCTGAGGGCTAGGATTAAAGGCATGCACCACCATGCCTGGCTTGTTTTTGTTTTGACACAGGGTCTCTGTAGTCTTGGCTGGTCTGGAACTTGCTATTATTACTTTTCATATATGTGTGTTTAGTTTTCACTCCGGCATTTATTTACCATTTTAATTTCAATGGACTATAACAATGTAGCTTAGGCTGGCCTTAAGCTTTATCTCAAATCTTGGGATTGTAGTCTTAAACAGTTCTTTTTTTTTTTTAATTATTTTTATTTATAGATACTTGCTTATTCTTTTCAGTTCTTATTTATATATTTTTTCACCTACACCATCATGGAAAATACAGATGATGTTTTTTTTTTCTTCCCTTCTAATATTTAGCTTTTTTAAAAATTTCTTTTTATTGATTTATTTCACTGGTTAAGAATTCCTGTGGGAAGGGATTTTTTTTTTTCTTTCAGTTTCAGCTGCCAATGTTTCATCATTCATGTCAACATTTGCTATCATCTTTCTTTGATGGGAGACAATTGTTATCACACCAAGAGAACATCAGATATCCTGTAAATGGAGTTAGAGATGGTTGTGAGCCACTATGTGGGTGCTGGGAATTGAACCCAGGTCCTCCAGAATAGCAGTCAGTGCTGCTCTTAACCACTGAACCATCTCTCCAGTCCTGAATGTTAAGCAGATTTTTAACATTTAATTTTACTTTGTAAACTCTGTCCTGTACCTTTTCATTTATTCTTCAGCTTAAATAACTTGTTGAGAATTCTCTGTTAAGCTACCTTGAGAGGGAGGTGCCTCTGACCTGTTCCTCAGATGTCATGAGTGAACTTGTTTAGAGTTAGCTACTTTTGTAGTACTGTTTAGATTTTTCCCTCTTAAGAATACCCCACTTCTCCCTACACATCTTTGTGAAGAAAGCAGAGTTGTGATATTAAATGCGTCTTTTAAGATGAGCTTTAACCCATCAGTGATGGGACACGGTCAGTAAAATGCTGGAACAGCCCCTAAATTTGATTCTAGATGGGGATAAATACTTAAGTATCTCAGCTGAGCTTCTTTAGAACAACAGAAGAATCTCTCTGTAGCTGAAAAGCTTTTTGACTATGACTGTTAATAGAAGATTGGTATATACAACCCTGAACTTCTGACCCAGATGAAGAAGCTGTTTTCAGTTTACTGCACAGAGCTCTTAACATCATGTGGCATGTGGCCAGTGCTTTGACTCAGTGCTCTGTTTTAAATGGAACTTTTAGAAAGCTTTCTTGTGTTGGTGATCATACTCAAGGCTTTATCCAGCACGCTGACGCCTTAGTTCTAGCACTGTGCTCTAAGATAGGAACGTTTCTGTTTCCTAGGTTGCGCTTTGTCCTAGCATTTTGCTGACTGTAGTTTCCATGTTGGTGTTTCCACCAACACCATGGGGTGTCACCAACCATGTGAGCTTTCCTTTTGTGGATAAGTTGTGCTCTGAAATAGCTTGCTTCCTGAGCTTTTCATAGAAAATGTCTTTGTCTTAATAAGTACTCTATTGTTTTGAGGTTCTAAAAGCTCAAGTGTCCAGTGTGTGCACTTAGGAAGTGGCTGAGATTTGTAGTAAAGTGCTCTTTCCATCTTACTGGAGCTGTTGCACTCATAGGTTGTCATGTAAGACACTAAAATTTTATAGTACACTGTGGATTATCTTTTTGCTTAAAATATACTAAGCACCTTCTGTTGAAAAAAAATTTTTTTTCTTTGTTCTTTGCTGCACAAAAGACTCAGGATTGTAATTTTTTAGAGTTCTTAGCACATTTAAGCTTCTCTTCTATCTCACACCTCAACCTCACAAACTGCTGTAGTTGTCTGATATAAGAGAAACACTAATAAAAAGCACACTAATCATAAGGGCCTAGTGAATAATCAAATGAGACAATTGCATTAGGCACAAAATTACAGTATCTTCACCATATCTAGCCAGCTGTTCGCCACACACTGAACACTTCCCAGCATGTATACAGCAGCTGAGCCAGAGGCAGGTTATTTGTGGAGTAAAGAGTTTATTCTGTTCTTGTGTCAGATCAAGAGGAGACTAGTGGAGGTAATTTGGGAAAAAAAGTTGATACAATCCAAACACTATTCGACTTTTTGTTGCCATTTTTTGGGCCTTAGTTATATGATGTCCAAAACTGAGAATGGCATTATCCAAACATTAGTCACATTTCTTCTTACAACACAGAAAGGGTTTAGTTTGACTCATGGTTTTAGAGTTTTTGATTTGTGATCCTTGGCCTGTTGCTTTAGGTGATGATGATGCTGCAGTGAGAAATTTTCGTCAAGGCATGCTCCAGGGACCAAAATACCTCCCATTAGGCATGCTTCCTCCCACTGGTGCTGTGAGCTGGTGACCAAGCCTCCAACACATAGGCCTGTGGGGCAGAGACTTTTTGCTTAACGAAGTGAGCTTGGTGGCTAAGAGTCATGGGCTGTCAGAACTGGTGCAGCTGGACACCTCTAGCCATGCTCTCATACATGGCTTGCTTCTCTGTTGTCTGCTCAAATGACCTTATCTCATTCTAGTTTCTGCTTCTGTAAATCTTTTTCTTTATTAGATTTTTTTTTGGGGGGGGGGCATTTTCGGTATAGCAGCTTATTTTTTTCCAGCAGCTTATTTTTGTAGCTGCTGTGGTGTGTTGCTTGCACATCTTTCTGTCCTTGGCCAGTATTGAAAAAGACACTATGGCAGTCTTAGTAAGTTTGTGTTGGCCTTCCCACCGCCATTGGCATCTACATATTCTTTATTTGCTACAAAAGGCACTCTCTAAACAACGAATCTAAACATTATACAGCATTTTTGAAATTCAAATAGTTTTTCTGGTTGTAATCAGTCTCTTGCTAAGTCAATACATAATATTCCAACTTTACCCTATGTTGAATATCTGTCTCCTAAAAAAGTAGCAACTTTTAATAAATAGATTATTGGTGGGGAGAATTTTTAGTTATGATAACAGGAATAAATTGCTAATATTTTTTTTTTTTAGTGTCAGAAGTTTGGAGAATATCACAAAGATGATCCAAATTCCTTCAGATTTTCAGAAACATTTTCCCTATATCCACAGGTGAGTCTGTCAAGGAACACGTTCTTTTCTCTTGTTACCAATGGCGTTGTGTTTCCTTTTTTTCTTTCTTTGTCTGTTAATAATCACATATAAACATATTTTATTGGATTATTCTTTTAGTTAGGTAAATTTTGGGGTAACTCAAGTTAATGTTATGCTTGTGGTCAACTAAAAATACAGTATCCCTTTATGGGCTAAACAAATAGTTATTATTTATTTGTGGTGCTTGAAGACTTAACTGTGAGTGCAAGCAAGGCTAAACCCCATTAGATTGCCATCTGAGGTAAGAGGTTCTAATTACAATGACAACAAATAATTGTATCTGAAGTTATTTTACCAATGAGATAATGGCATATTAGCATCACATGTGAACAATTTTGTGCCACACTAGGTAAGAGATGTGAGGTTAACTTGCCTCACAGCACCTTTACCATTTCTGTTTTTGAGACAGGATCTTATTATGTAGCCAGGGTTAGTTTTGGAATTTATTTTTGCCTGTAAAAGCTTTGTCTTGAAACTTCAATTTTTATCTTTTTTTTTTTTTTTTTTTTTTTTTTTTTGATACAAGGTTTTTCTGTGTATCAGAGCCCTGGCCTCAAAATCGTAGAGATCCTCAGCTTCTACCTCCCAAGTGCTAGGATTTAAGGCATGTGCCACCACTGTCCAGCCCTTCTTTGTTTTTCTTTTGAGGCCAGGTATCCAGCTGAGGTGTGCCTTGACCTGCCTGCCTAACTTGTTCTTTGGGTCCTGGAGCAGAACTCTAATCCTCATGCTTGCCCAGCAGGCTCTTGTAACTGTGAGAGAGTTACTGTGAGCTACATCACTACCTCAGATGCTCATAAACATCAGGACAAACTTTCTTTTGATATAAAATTACTTCAGAATATTTTTTTAAAAAAGCACTTGTTTACTTATTTTTTTTTATTTTATTTTATACATTTGTGTATATGCCTGTATAAGTTTATGTGCACCAGGTATGTGCAAATGCCTGCAGAAGCCAGGGCTTTTTGATACCCTGGAATTAAGTTCCAGGGAGTTGTAAACCCAGTTTGGGTTTCAGTAACTGCAAATGCCATAACTCCTGGTCTGTGAGTCAGTGCACTTAACTGCTGAGTTATCTTTTTAGTCCTACTTGAGTATATTCTTAAGTTATATTTTCATGTTACTACTGTGACACAGTAATGTAAGGCAATGTTTTGTTGTTTAGAGAACTGCCTTTGCCATATTAAAATGAGTAAAAGCTATCTCACCTGTCTTATCTTGTAGTTTATGTTTCATTTAAGAAGATCTCCTTTCTTGCAAGTTTTTAACAATAGTCCTGATGAGAGTTCATATTATCGTCACCATTTCATGCGTCAAGACCTGACACAGTCTCTAATCATGATTCAGCCCATTTTGTATGCCTATTCTTTTAGTGGTCCACCAGAGGTAAGCAGAAAAGGAAAAATCCATTTGGCCTTGCTACTGTGTTGTGTGGCATTAAGAAAGTGAAAAAAGTTGTTTTTAAATGAAGTTGGAACTTGTTAAATTACTATCTCAAAATATTCATTAAAAATACTTATGACTGTTCCCTAAACAGTAGTTGGTATGGTAGGTTATATCATTAAATAATACAAAATTATAAAAATGATACAAAAATCCAATAGAAGATACTCTTGTGAGTGTGGTTAGTGTTTGCTTGATAAAGCTACCTAGGGCATATGGTTAGTCTTTGCCTTTAACAAGGCTTGGAAATGATCATGGTTCGGGGGAGATGGCTAATTTCATAGCTTAATGTCTCAGCGGACAGTCTGTCGAAATTAAGTTTCTTGTTTTTTTGTTTCTTATTTTCCTCTGGTCCTTAGAAAACATAAGATACAATTGATAAAGCTACCCTCTCGGCTATTTTGGAACATTGTTCCACACACTTTTACCTGTTACCGAATAAATAGCTTTTCCTTATGATAATTTGAATTGTCCATTTTAACATTTAAAACTATATAACGGCAGTATTTGGAAATAGTACTTTGGGAAAAGTCAGTTTAACTGGGTACTTATGATGGCTATTGATCAGTTTTACCTTCAGGTCTTATAAAATAGGTAAAATGATACTACTTTTTTGATATTTTTCTTTTTTTGTTGTTACTGTCTTTATGAGATAAGGTTTCTCTGAGTAGCTCTGGCTGTTTTAGAACTCACCATGTGGATCAGATACCCTCCTGCTGCCTCCTGAGTACTGGGATCATACCTGACCTGCTGTTACATTCTTTTTTCAAAAAGTAATTTGTTTGACTTAGAGTTCCTTGGATCTGGAAAGTAAATTTTATAATAACTTTGTTACTTCAGAGTAATATATATAAGTTGTAGACACCCGAGAATTGTAGACTAGCTTAGAAGAGAACTGGAGTCCTTCATCTTGAGTACCAGTCCTTGTCCAATCTCAGCCATTCTGTAACTGCATTTGCCTAAGGCTTGGCTTTTACTGTTAGTTCTCATTCTTTCCTGTCCTCTCTCTCCCTCCCCACCCCCAAATCCAGGGCATTCTCATTAACATAGTAACTTTTAATAGTACTCATTTTTAAAAGCAAATTATTAAAACTCACTTTGTTTCCTCTAATTATAAGCTCCCTGACAAAGTTAAACTCAAAGTTATTTGTTGTCCATACTTAATTTTTTTCTTTAATTCGAAGTTTTTGTGTTCCTGCATTTATTCCTATGCACCATGTGCTTGGTGTCTGAGGAGGCTAGAAGAGGGTGTTGGATTCCTTGGAACTAGAGTTACAGACAGTTTCCATGTGGTTGCTGTGCCCTCATACTTTAGAAAATATACTTATTTTTATATATGTATATGTGTGTGTGTGTGTCAGTATGCATACATGTGGTGGCTGTGGAGGACAAAAGAGTTCTATAGCCAGAACTACCTGGAGTTGTGAGTTGCTTGATGTGAGTTCTGGTACCTGAACTCAGAGCCTCTTGAAGAGCTGGAAGAACTGTTGACTACCATGTTATCTCTATCTAAAAATAGATAACCACCTGTTGTCCGTACTTCTGAACCTCACATCTGAACCTCACATTTTCTTCTCAACTTATATGAAGCAAATTATTTCCCTGACATTATATTAATATAATTATCAACATCACTCATATTGGACAGCATCCTTCAACAAACTCTCTACAGCATTTCTCTTGAGATGGTTCTTTCCTTCAAAATCTTTTGCTCTGGGATTCTGGTACCTACTATTATTCCTTTTCACAAAGAGCCCTTTAGTTTCATTTTGCTGGTTTCGCACTTTTAGACTTGTAACTCTAAGTTTTTTAAAAAAGATTAACTGGTTAGTCTGTTTTGTTTGAAACATAATCTTACTCTGTACCCTACGCTGTCTAGGAACTCAATTATTTTCCTGCCTCAGTTACACAAGTGCTGAGATTACAGCATAAGCATCTCCAATTGGCAAGGGCTCAGGCTTTTCACTTTCCTTATCTTTGTTTTTCTAAGTGATGCAGTCTGACCCTATGGCTTTGGTTGCCATCTTTGTGCATGTGTTACCCAACTTATAATGAATTGAGGGTGCTGCATTTCATAGTCAGAGCTGTTTCCCCATGCACCGGAAATTCATTTATTTCTTCCTCAGTGTGAATATTATCAGGCTTAGGGGCCATCTTTGATTTCTCCTTAAATCTTTTTTTTTTCTTGTTGTTTGTTGAGTTTTTTTTTTAATTTTTTATTAATTACACTTTATTCATTTTGTATCCCCCCATAAGCCCCTCCCTCCTCCCCTCCCGACCCCACCCTCCCTCCCCTTTCTGCATGCATGCCCCTCCCCAAGTCCACTGATAGGGGAGGTTCTCCTCTCCTTTCTGATCTTAGTCTATCAGTTCTCATCAAAAGTGGCTGCATTGTCCTCTTCTGTGGCCTGGTAAGGCTGCTCCCCCCTCAGGGGGAGGTGATCAAAGAGCAGGCCAATCAGATTATGTCAGAGGCAGTCCCTCTTCCCATTACTATGTAACCCACTTGGATCTTAAAGAACAAAATTTTTTTGAGGCAGTTTCTGTATATAGCCTTGGCTTGTCTGGAACTTGCTGTGTAGACCAGGCTAGGTTGGATCTCACAAGATATTCACCTGCCTCAGCCTCCCAAGTGCTGGGATTAAAGTTGTGTACCAGTATGCCTGGCATATTGACTTTTAAAAATTACTTCAGTGTTAGAGAGATTCCTTAGAAAATAAAAGTGCATTGAGAATTCACAACATTAGGAAATGTTTGATAAATTTAAAATTTAAGAAAGAAGATAAAAGGGGAGTGGGAGTTACAAAAGCATGCTTTGTTAGATAATGCTAGAATATTTAATACCTTGTATGCAAATTTAAAACAATTAAAAATTTTAGATAATATCCTTATCTCTGTTATTGCTTCATTTCAGCCGGTTCTTCTAGATAGCAGCAGCATTCTTGCAGATCGTATTCTTCTCATGGACACGTTTTTCCAGATTTTGATTTATCATGGTGAGGTAAGATAATAGATTTAAATCTATAGGGGAAATATTTTTGGTCTGAGTAAAGGACTTTTCTCTGTCTTATATGTGGTTAATATTTAGTCTATAATAAGCTTTGTTGTATATTTTTATAAAACACAATTTTAATAAAATTTTTATAAAATACATTTTATATAAAAATTCAATTAAAAATTAAAAATCCAAAATTAAAACACTGAACATTTTGAGTACCAAACTGTTACAAATGGAAGATCCTATTTTTTCATGTTCAAAGTCATTATTTAATTTTTTTATAAAACTGGTTTTGTTTATTTAATGTGTGTTAGGTAGTGCATGCACATGTGCAGAGGGCAATGGATAACTTGTGAGAATCAGTT
Source organism: Psammomys obesus (assembly GCF_907164565.1). Taxonomy (NCBI): domain Eukaryota; kingdom Metazoa; phylum Chordata; class Mammalia; order Rodentia; family Muridae; genus Psammomys; species Psammomys obesus. The sequence continues at coordinate 22,530,193 of NW_026596166.1, forward strand.
GTTTTCACACTGTGTAAGTCCCTGGGATTAAACTAAGTTATCAGTCTTGGAGGCAATTGCCTTTTACCCACTGAGCCATCTTACTGACCCTAATCCTCAAAATCATTTAAAATGTGTATACTTACTTTCTAACATAAAAGTATTTAAAATGTAAGTGAATTTTGTGTTAAGACTTGGCTCCCATCCCAAAGTATTTTAATATGAATTTATACATATATATTATATACTCATGTAAAATACATGGAAGTACCTGAAATCTATAGCACTTCTGCCCTCAAAGATTTAGGTACAAAATACTCAATCAGTATATATACAATGTGATTCTTCATAGTATAAGATTTTGGGTTTCAATCATTTTTAGCCTGCTTATGTTTATTTTGTTGTTTTGTTACACACTAGTGGACAAATAGATTTTCACTAAGCATAGTACTATGAAAATATAAACATACTATGAAAATATAATCATACTCCTGGGTTTCACCTAAAAACATGGAGGGGAAAGGTCAGTGTTGTAGTAAATAAAAAAAAATGTGTGTGTGTATTTTATTTTTAAGTGTGTATGTTTTTTGTGTGTTTGCTCACATGCACCTGTGTGGGGTCCGCTTAAATCCAACATAAACACCAGGTTAATGCAGATAACAAAAATTCATTATAAGTAAGCCACTATTGATCAATCAGGGCCACAGAATAGATGTACAGACTTGGGAGCTGAACTGCAGCCTTGAAGGGATGTTGTTCAGCATAAAGGATGAGAGCATAAAGTGAGGGGAAGTGGGATGGGCAGTAACATTGTCCAACTATAGTTTGACATAAGAGTTGAGCAAGGGAATTTCCGTCAATCAGGATATAAGTTGGTTCCTGGGCCTGAGAACGTGAACGTAGCTTGACGCTGCCAGCAAGATGGAGAAGTTGTCCTTGAAATGGCTGGACTTAGACAATTGTCTCCTTACAAGTTGTTCCAGAGATGGCTGGACTCAGACAACTATTTCCTTACAATGGAGGCTGTTCAGCTATTGGGAAGTCCCCAGGTCCCCTAGGGCCTGGGACCTTGAACTTAGTTTCTCTCTATGGTTAAATGGAATCTGAAAACAAAATGGCAGTACTTAGAATAAGTTTCTTTTGCTTGTTCCCAATACGCCCAGTGTACATGAGTGCAGATGCTAATGGTGTCCAAAAGAGCTGGAGTTACAGACAGTTAAGAACTGCCTGCTCTGGGTGCTAGGAACTGAACTTGGGCCCTCCACAAAGTACTGTTAACCACTTAGCCACTTCTCCAACTAATATTTTTTTGTTTTTTGATCTTTTTAGTTGATACCAGCTTCTAACGCACCTTGCATTTTAAGAAGAATAATAGAGAAAGGGTTTTTCTTAACTTTTTTTTTCTTTAATGGTAATTTTTGCTTTAAGTTGTTAGTGTGAGAAGTCCAAAATGCATTAGTCTGAAATGCAAAATATAAAGTTATACAGAATATACACTGACTGACTCAAATAACTTGGATTCCAAACCAGCTTTAAAATTCTGAATTAATAGGTATGGCTCTGGACTCACAGTTGCCTTTCCAGAATGCATTGTCTTTATAGATTTATTGCTATAAAGTGTTTAGTCTATGTCTTTTATCAGAATGTAACTCTAGCTGGGCGTGGTGCTGCACACCTTTCATCCCAGCACTCAGGAGGCAGAAGCAGGCTAATTTCTGTCAGTTTGAGGCCAGCCTGGTCTACAGAGGGAGTTCGAGGACTACACAGAGAGTCAACAAAACAAACAGAAAGAAAAGAATGTAACTCCATTGGTGAAGACTTCTTGAAAGCTACCAATTTTCTCTAGAAAATTTACAGTAGAAATCTTCTCACAGAAACAAAAAGATATGCTCTAGTTAATACTAATTTAATAGATATGTAGTGTTTTAATGTTTTTCTGGCATTTCTATTTCTTTTGTTTTAGGGTTTAAAAACAGTATAGTTTTACTTTTATTTATTTTTTTGGTTCTTTTTGTTTTCAGTCTGAAACAGGCTCATACTTTGTATCCCTGGTTGGTCTGGGACTTGTTAAGTTGGCCAGGCTGGCCTCAACCTTGTGCTTTTGTCTTTGCCTCTTCAGTGCTAGGATCATAGGCTCCTTCCTCCCTCCCTCCCTTCCTCTCTCTCTCTCTCCCTTCCTTCCTTCCTCAATCGGGGCTTAGATCGGCCCTACTTGTACTGTACACTGATTTTTAAGTGTCCCCCCACCTCAGCTTTCTGAGCAGCTGAGACTACAGGTGTGCCTATTGTACCTAGTTTTGTTTTTACCTTTAAATTGGAGAACTATACTTATTTTGTAATATATTCTTTTGCTTATATTTTCTCTATTGACATAAGTACTTGCAATTTTACAAGTTAAGAAAAAAAAAGTTAAGGTAAGTGGGAATATTTTTTTCATATTCTATTGTTCTCTGAAGATAACTTCCTTTGAAGAAAAATCTACTCAAGAATTTTAGATTACCAATAAATTTAAAATAATTCCTTTAATTGTTTTTTTTTTTTTTTTAATTAGACTATAGCACAGTGGCGGAAGTCAGGATACCAGGACATGCCAGAATATGAAAATTTCCGGCACCTTCTGCAGGCTCCTGTGGATGATGCACAAGAGATCCTCCACTCCAGATTTCCAATGCCGAGATACATTGACACTGAGCATGGTGGCAGCCAGGTGAGGGGCGTCCCTCTGCTGTGTGGGGGCTGCAGTGAGGTACTTCTGCTTGTGTTTTGACTGTAACAGCAGTCTGCCACACAGAAGCTTGGGCAAGGGAAGGAGGCAGGAAGACAAGGCAGCCAGTACTTGCTTTTTGTAATGCTTTGCCTAGTTGCCTAAACAACCACTTTTCTCTAGTTCTGCTTCTGCCATGATGCCATCCAGACAATGTATCAGTTCTAGGTTAGCAAAAACAGAAGAACAGTTTGGAAAATAATTTAGTGTACTTTCTTAAAGCTGTTTACAGATAAGGCCTATGACTATGAAGTTTTGGTAATTTGTTTCAGTTTTGTAGAAAATAACTTGTCAGGGTAAAGAAAGTATTATGGTATTAAAAAGGGCTTTGTGGTTGTCAGAGTTCAGAATAGTGAATAGATCTGTGCATGCACATATATGGTCAGGTTAGAGTTGCTGAGCACACATTCTTGACTTTTCTGTGCTGCTCCAGTAAGAGCTGTAACAGTACTCTATCAGTTGTTGCACATTTTAGTTTTCCATAAATGGGGCAGGAGCATAGTTCATTTACTGTTATGTCCCTAGTATCCAGCACAGTGATGTATCAGAACCAATTTTATACACAGTGGTGATTTATTAGTTTTACTTTATTTATAATAGGAGCTGTCATGTACTGAGACTTTGCATTTTCCATGCCTCCTTCATTTGAGCCTCATGCCAATTCTATTGTTATCTCTACTTTGTGTGTAATAGACTTAAGACTTATGTTATTTGTAGTCAAGGAAGCACATTAAATGACAGCTCGAGGTGGTTTTATTTTGTTTTTTTATATTTTAAGAAAAAGTGTATTATTGTGTAATACACTTACAGGTTGACCTTGAACATTTCTTTTGCCTCAGCTTCCTGGATACTGAGATTACATTTGTAAGCCTGCCTACTTAACCAGGAGTTAGTGATGGAATCCAGCTTCTTACTCTAGAACCAGTGCTACACTACAACAACAACAGAAAAAAGATTTTTGTATGATCCTAAATGTCAAAAGATTAGATTGTTTTTGTTCTTCTAGATGAATTAAAAATTTTGATGAATTCACTTGTCAATATCTTAATGTGTATTGTTATTTTCCTTATTTAATTACTTACTTATTGACTGATTGATTGATTAGCTGTAGTAGAGGATAAAATGTTGCCTAACTTGTCACCTGTGGCTTAAGAAGTATGAGGTTCATCAATGTAAAATAATGTAGATTTTCATGTTTTTTGTTTGCATCATTTTATGAGGCTTTAGACTTTTGTTGTTTCAGACTAGTTAATAAAAACTGTATTTTCATTTTTACTTTAAATTTTACTTTAAAATTGTCATTTTAAAGTAAGTTTTATGTTTACAATTTAAAAAATTTATAAAAAATTTTATTTCATGTGTTTGGGTGTTTTGACTGCATTTATATCTGTATACCACATTCATGCAGTGCTGAAAGAAGCCAGAAGAGGGGATCAGATACCCTAGATTACAGAATGTGGTTACAGATGGTGGTGAGCCACTCTGTGTGTGCTGGGAATCCAACCCAGGTCCTCTGGAAGAGCAACCAGTGCTCTTCTGAGACATCTCTCTAGTCTTATACATACAGCTTTTATATTCTGAGTTTGGGATTCAGTAGTTTATTATTTTATGAAAGTTACAAATATGTAATGTTGAAAGAGTACTATTAGTACTGTGGTCTGTGCATTTTAAAATGTAATCTTTTTAAGTGTTACATTTTAACAAAATTTACCAAAATATTCAGTTAAGTTGATATTAGATTTATATTTATTATATATAGCTTATCTTGCTAAGTCTGTTTCTGATCATTCCTATTATTTATCTATACATTATTTATACATTTATCCAATTATATATTTATTTATTTTTGCTTTTAAGGCACGTTTCCTCCTTTCGAAAGTCAACCCTTCACAGACTCATAATAACATGTATGCCTGGGGGCAGGTAAGTTTGAATAATAGTCTTGGTTATTTTGTTCTTAGTTATTTTAGTAAAAGCTAAATTTTTTCCTGTGTGTTTAATGATTACTTCTGTGGGAAAATATAAGGGAAGAGTAGAAAATATAATTAGTAATTGGTGCTACCTGGGAAATAAAAAGATGATTCTGTCACGTAGAACCTCTTCAGATTCCAAGTTTAGCACTAATACACTGGAGGCAAAAAGCAATAAAGTCTATAAGATAGACATATGATGAGTCAAGTGTAATGTCAGGCTATAAGCTACAAAAGACCACAGTAAGCCAGCAGAACCCAGGATTGTATTTAAGGAAAGGCAGAAAGCCTAGAAATCACTGTCACCATATTTAGATTGGTTTAAGGCACCATATTTAGATTGGTTTAAGGCCTACCTCTCGATGTAACTTGTCAACATTTATGTAGTATTCAGTCTACATGGGCCTCTGTGCTGGCATTTCAGGGTGTGTGATGTTAGTGTCCCTACCTTTGCAGAGCTGGTGTTCTAGTACTAGGGATAAGCTACGTCAGTGAAGTGTAAGATGGAATATGCCAAGGGTGACAGCAGAGAACATAGAGAATTGGAGGGGTGGAAAAGGAAGTGGTGCCATAGTGGTGACAAGAGAGGGCATATGAGGAGGAAGAAGCTCAGTGAAAGGGCGTGTTGAGTTTTAGGAAGCCTTTATTTCTCCATAGGTAGAGATGGCATGAGTAGGGAATTCCAGGTAGAAGAAGGTACAGACTAAGATGATAGGGTATACACAGAAATGAGCTGTAGAATGTAAAACTTGATTGCCCTGGTGAAGACTGAGAAGTTGTCTTTACTTGGGGGTTACTGAAAGCTTTTGGGCAGAGTTGCAAATTTGAATCTTATAATGTGCAGCCTGAAGCTCTCTTAATTGAGGTAATTCAAGTGAGGGGAAATGAAGGCAAGGTGGCAAAGAGAATTGAGGAAGTAATTGATTCAGGAGTTATTAAGCAGACTTAATGGGACTTCAGTGGAAGTTTCAGGAAATTACTTTACCCCAGGGCAGGGCCGTAGCATACATGGTCTAGATTCTGACTGCATCCTGGATTAGACAGAGGGGATAGCTATAATGAACATGAGTGGCGTGTCTTGTGAAATTTGAGCATAGACTGTCAGATAGCTAGTTCAGTACCTTGAGTGTGAGTATAGTGTTGGGGTTCTATGGAGTTTGTCATTGATTTTAGAAGATACAGCTGGATACACGTACTGGTAAAATGTCTTGGCATCTTCACACTTGCCAAAATGATTTAGCAGAAAGAAGAAAAGGAAAAATAAGAAACACAAAGCCAGCATGGCTCAGTGTTAACCAGTGAATTTAAGTGTGCCATGTGTGGCTGCTTATTTTACTTCCTTCTCAACTATTTTAAAAACAGTTGATGGGAGAAAAAGGTAAGTTGAGGGTCTTGAGCCAAGCCAACATCTCTGAGAGACCTTGTGCAGTAAGTGGGAAGGTGGAAGGAAAATACTGACTTTTGATATTGATTGACTGGCTACGGCCATAGGATGGGAAGATCAATAAACAATAACTAGCTGTTCAGAGAAGACCTCAGGGCAGTGGCCTAGGTACCAGTGCCTGGTGCTAAGAGCCTCTCACTGTAGCTTTAGTGAGCCCTCTTCTGTCAGCTCTACCTAACAGTCTCCCTTCCTTCCGAGACTTTAAAATCACATGAGCACATCTCTTTGCTAATAAAACTATGCTAAAATTTGTCCAAATGGTTTCTTTGGGTGACTACATCCATTCTGTGGCTTCAGCTGTTATCTTTAGTTTGGCTTCAAAGTGAGCTGTGGACTTGAATTTCCCTTAGATATTTTACAGACAGAACAGCTTTGACCTCACCTCCTTTTAAATATTATCTTGGCCTTCTTGGTTTTCTTTCCACAGAAAGAAAATTTTGCTAGGGGAACAAGAAGCCAAGTGCAGTGCTAAGAAATGCTAGTCTCTTTATTTCCAAGGGTCAAAGCTAGTCATTTACAATATCCCCTTCCCATCTCTGGTTACCATTTTATCTTTTTCGTTTACCCACTCCCTTTCATCCATGCTGTTGACCAAAGCCAAGCCCTTGTACTACTGTCACAGACTGTTGGAATTCCTTGCTAACCAGTCTTTAAGACTTCAGCTATCCCCATTTTCAGTGCTCAGATTAGTCTTAACATAGTGGCCTGAAAGTCAGTTCCAAAATAAAACACTTTGGTTAAATTACATATGATACCAGTTATTCTTTATATTGTTACTGAGGGTCTTTACTGCTCTACCCAATATCTCTTCCTTGCTTAGCTACCATTTAGACCTTTTAGCCAAATTAGGTTTCTTGATCTACACTGACCACAGTGAGCATATTTCCCTCTCTGTGGTTTTTTTTCAGTCACTTGGCAACACCCTTTCACCCCAAAAAGCTGGTGCCGTTTCACTGTTCCATGAAATGGCTGTATGACAGGATTATTGTATTGTGTATGCAAGATCTGTAGAGGTGGTTTGGTATTGGGGAGGGTTTTCTTGTTGTTTTAGGTTTGTGATATAGACATATGAAGTTCCAGGTTAAAAAGTCATGAAAGGTGAGGAGATATTTATAGTAAGGAAAGGAGTTTAATCTTGAGAATGTGGGAAAGGCATGGCTGTATATGAAAGAATTCATGACTAAGCATATATATATATACCATCATCCTTGTCCATTTTTGCTGGGGGAACAAGAAGCCAAGTGCAATGCTAAGAAATGTAGTTTTAGACCCAGAGTATAGTCAACCAGCCTTTCTACTGTACTTAATTTTGAGAACTGAGTTTTGGTTTTAGTTTTGGATCCCAGAGGAGGGGGAACTTAGGTATAGTTAAGTAAAACAAACAAATCAACAAAAAGCCAAACAAACAAACAAAATAAAAGTTCTAGAAGAGGACTAGGGTGTGATTCCCAGTGAACTACATGGCTGCACAATTCCAGTTTGCAACTCCAGTTCCAGGGGATGTAGTGACCCCTCTTCGACACTCGGTGGGCACTTCATGCATGAAGTGCACATATGTACATGCACACACATTCATACACATAAAATAAAAGTAAGTAAACTTACAAAATTAATGTTTGTGATAGACTGAATATAAAGTGTCCCTAGGGGCCGCTTGGAACAGTCTGATAACCTGAGTTCAATCCCCATATTCCACAAGGTGGCAGTAGAGAACTGAGTCACAAGAGTTGTGCTCTGACCTCCACATGGACAATGTGGCCCCCCCAACCTCTCTCCTCTCTCTTTCTCTTTCTCTCTCACATTCTCACATTCCAAACTCTCCTCATTCTTCTTGTTTCTTTTTTCCTGGCCTAGCCAGGCCTTTAAATTTTGATCCTTTTTATTTCATCCTCTTGAGTGCTAGGATTACAGTTGTGTGCCAAAACACCTGGCCCTATGGTCTCTCTAGTTTTTTGTTTGTTTTTGTTTTGTGTTTTGAGACAGGGTTTCTCTGTGTAGCCTTGGCTATCCTGGTCTCGCTTTGTAGACCAGACTGGCCTCAAACTCACAGTGATCCACCTGCCTCTGCTTCCCTGAATGCTGGGATTATAGGTGTGTGCCACTGTGCCTGGCTGGTATAGTCTTTCTTGACATGTGATTTTTTTTAAACTTATTTATTTAGTGTGGGTTTGTACCACTGCTCAGAGTGAATGTGAAGTCAGAGGACAACTTGCCAGACTTGATTCTCTCCTTCCAGCTATGAGTCCCAGGAGTGGAACTCAGCCTTGGGGGAAAATACCTTTACTGATTATGGTGGTTTGAATAGGAGTGGCTCCTATAGACTCAAGTGTTTGAATGCTTGGCTCATAGGGAATGGCACTATTAGGAGGTCTGGCCTTGTGGAGGAAGTGTGTCACTGTGGAAGTGGGCTTTGAGGTCTCATATATGCTCAAGTGTGGCATACAGTCTCCTGCTGCTGCCTTCAGATCAAGATGTAGAACTCTCGCTCTTTCTCTAGCATCATGTCTACCTGTATGCGCCATGCTTCCCGCTATGATGATAATGGACTAAACCTCTGAAACTATAAGCCAGTCCCAACGAAATGTTTTTCTTTATAACAGTTGCTTTGGTTATGGTGTTTCTTCTCAGCAATAAAACCCTAACTAATACACCTACTGAGCTATTTTGCCTGCTCTTCTTACAATGATACTATTTTTATGTACTTTCATTTAATTATTAAAATTTGTATTAAGCATATATTATTAATCCCCCTTTTTAGAAGAGAAAATTGAGGCTATCCTACAAAAGATAAAACTGCATTTTACTTATTTATTTTGTGTGTAGGCATGAGTGTTTGTGGAAGTCAGAGTACAACTTGGGAATCTGTTCTTTCTTTCCACTGTGTGGGTCCTAGGGATTGAACTCTTAGGTTTCTTTTTGCTAGAAATCAAGAACCCGGTAATAGCTGTGCATAGTAGCATAGCTGTGTAACCCCAGCTCTTGGAAGGTTGAGGCAGGAGGATTAGGAATTCAGCCTTAATGTTTGGGGATAGCCTGAGGTATATGTCCCTGTCTCCAAACAAACAAACAAACAAACAAACAAACAAACAAACAAACAGGAAAAATCTTTTCTGCCTCTTGTGCTGTAAGGATGAAGGCCATTATCAACATTCAGATATTCCAGGAAACATCAACATCACTGGGAAGGGATGTATAGTTGTAAAGGGCTCCCCAGGAAGTCTCTGGAGGAACTCAATCACATCCATGTTGAACTCATGGATGAGAATAGGATGTGGCTGTGGGTGGATGAATAGTGGGGGATGGAAAGGAACTGGCTGCTGTTTGTATTGTCTGTGGTCAGTGTGCAGCATGGTGAAGGGGTCATATTGGGCTTCTGCAACAGCATGAGGTCTTTGTGTGCTTTGTTTTCATCAGTGTCATCAATCAGGAGAATGGGACCTTTACTGAAATTAGGAAATTCATAGGTGAATAATGTATACACAGTTCATAGGAGGACATACGTTTTTTGTTCAGAATCTCAATTACAGAAAGATGAGTTAACCCTTGAGGGGAATGATAGTAAACTTGTTTCAATTTCAGCTGATTTAGCCAGTAACAAGTTATAAGAAAGGACATCAGAAACATTTTGGATGGTATATATGCTTCTGAAAAAAAGGAACAGACTGATGAATAATCAAAGTGTAGAAACAAGGTTCTGGCTTGTAAGGTAAACTTTTGGGAAGAAAAGACTTCTAATGATGACTTTTTTTTTCACCTTTATTCTGGCACTCTTTTTTATTATTTATTTATTTTTTTATTAGTTACATTTTATTAACTCTGCATCCCAGCTGTAGCCTGCTCCCTAACTCCCTCCCAATCTCATCCTCCCTCCCTCATCTCCTCCCTGCCCCTTTTTTTTAATAACGAAAAAAAGAGCACACATACACGTGCATACATGCATCCACCTACACACAGATGCATGCACACAAACACACTCACACACTCACACCTATACTCAGTCACAGAAACAAAACTCCAGTGATAAGCGTTTTCCATAGAGTGGCCTGAAGAGGGTGTTACTGCAATGTTACTGCAACACTGTTATGCAGTGCTTCATATCCTAAGTGTTGTAAAGCTTGAGCCTAGCTGTCTAATCCTGGCTGCATTTTATTTGTTTTAGCTTTTTAAATCTATTTTATTTATTATTATTGGAGTGTGTGTGTGTATGTATATCTATCTATCTATCTATCTATCTATCTATCTATCTATCTATCTAT
>NW_026596166.1:22540615-22558866 GCF_907164565.1 Psammomys obesus
TATCTATCTATCTATCTATCTATCTATCTATCTATCTATCTATCTATCTATATGCATGTACACACATGCCACAGTACACATGGTAGAGGTCAGAGGACAATGCTGAAGGTAGCTCTCTATTTCCACCTTTATGTATGTGCAAGGGATTGAACTCAGGTCTTCAGGCTTGCATAGCAAGCCCCTTTATCTGCTGAGTCCATGGGTATATTTTATTTTTTGTTTCCTTTATTGAAAATACATTTTTTTTTCCTTACACAGTATATCCTGATTGTGGTTTTCTGTCTCTCTACTCCTCCACTTCCCCTCCCATCTAGATTCATTCCTTTTCTTTCCCTCAGAAGAAAACAAACAGGCTACTGTTGTTCTTAAACAAAATCCCAAATGCTCAATTTTACCAATAAAGACTCAGGACCCAGATGCTAGGGTGAAAACCTGCTCACTCAGGAAGTCAGAGAAAGCACCCAGTTGACCTTTGAACTCCACCAATGACCCAGAAGGAAAAAGCCCCCTTTCCTCTACTGCCTTAAATACCCTGTTAAACTGAATGTTCTTTCTTTCTACTTATGTCTCTCTGTTCGTCCTCCAGACCTTCTCTCACTTTTTATGTTTTTTTCCCCATGTTTGCTTTCTGTCACCTGCTTGCTTGCTTAGCCTCTTGACCTAGGGTTAACTTTATTTAGCTCTTGTTTACAGAAGGCTCTTGGGTTAAAGATGTATGCAAGAGCTGGGCCACACCACAATGAGCAACAGGTTTTTCCAGTAAAAATCTTGGAATTCACAGTCTGATCAAATGTCCTACAACAGGCTTCTAAGGGAATATGACATGATATGATATAACAAAAGCTAACACATTATTATTGGATAAAACAAACAAACAAAGAAATAGTAGGAAAAGAGCCCGAGAAAAAGGCTAAGAAATAGAGACCCACTGGTTCACACACTCAGGAGTCCCATAAAAAGACTAAACTGGAAGCCAGAAATAGTATATATGTAGAGGACCTGGTACAGATCTGTACAGGCTTGTGAATGCTGCCTCATTTTCTGTGTTTTCATATATGAGCTTTGATCATATTGATTTGGAGAAGCTGTTTTTAACTTGCAGGTCTTTCTTGACCCCTTTGGGAAGGGCCTATCTCCAAAAAATATTTAAATTATAATTCATAACAGTAGCAAAATCACAGTTAAGAGGTAGCAATGAAAATAATTTAATGGTTGGGAGTTACTACAACATGAGGAACTGAATTAAAGGGTTGCAGCATTAGGAAGGTTGAGAGCCATTAATTTAGAGGGTTTGTTTTCTCGGTATTCTCCATCCCCTCTGTTCTCATATACTCTTTCTGCCTCCTCTTCCTTGGGGTTCTCTGAGCTCTGAGGGCAGGGATTTGATGGAGACATGTATAAGGTTTAGGACTCCTATCACTGTCACCAGAATGTATGGCTGTGGACTTCTGTATTTGTTCCCATATACTTCAGGAGAAAGCTTCTGTGATGATGAGTGAGCAAGGCAATGATCTGTGAATATAGCAGAATGCCATTATGAGTCATTTTATTGCTGTGGTTTGTTGCTTTCAGAACAGTAGTATTTGCTTTTACCCTAGGTCTTTGAGATTTCTAGTCTCAGGCTCTGGCTCAACAAAATGGTGTTGGGTATGGCTTCCAACTCATCAAGTCAAATGAGATATTGGTTGGTTACTACCAAAAGTTTTGTGCCACCATTGCCCTAGCATATCTTTCAGGCAGGATACCATTATAGACCAAAAGGTTTGAAGCTGGGTTGGTATTCACATTTATCTTTTGGTATATTTTAAACAGATACAAGGCTCACTTGAAAAATAGAGATCAGAATGTAAACTTGTACAACTACTTTGGAAATCAATCTGGCGCTTTCTCAGACAATTAGGAATAGCGCTTCCTCAAGATCCAGCTATACCACTCCTAGGCATATATCCAAAATATACTCAAGTATACAACAAGGACATTTGTTCAACCATGTTTGTAGAAGCTTTATTCATAATAGCCAGAATCTGGAAACAACTCAGATGTCCCTCAATTGAAGAATGGTTACAGAAATTGTGGTACATTTACACAATGGAATACTACTCAGTATTCCATTAAAAACAAGGAAATCATGAAATTTGCAGGCAAATGGTGGGATCTAGAAAAGAACATCCTGAGTGAGGTATCCCAGAAGCAGAAAGACACACAGGGTATATACTCACTCATAAGTGGATATTAGACATACAATATAGAATAAACATACTAAAATCTGTACACCTAAAGAAGCTAAGCAAGGAAGAGGATCCAGGATAAGATGATCAATCCTCACTCAGAAAGGCAAATGGGACAGACATCAGATGAGGGAGAAAACAGGGAACAGGTCAGGAGCCTACCATAGAGGGCCTCTGAAAGACTCTACCCGGCAGTGTATCAAAACAGATACTGAAACTTACAACCAAACTTTGGGCAGAGTCCAGGGAATCTTATGAAAAAAGGGGGAGATAGAAAAACCTGGAGGGGACAGGAGCTCCACAAGGAGAGCAACAGAACCAAAAAAATCTGTGCACAGGGGTCTTTTCTGAGACTACTCTAGCCAGGGCCCATACATGGAGAGAACCTAGAACCCCTGCTTAGATGTAGCCCATGGCAGCTCAGTCTCTAAGTGGGTTCCCTATAATGGGAATAGGGACTGTCTCTGACATGAACTCAGTGGCTGGCTCTTTGATCACCTCCCCCTGAGTGGGGAGCAACCTTACCAGGCCACAGAGGAAGACATTGCAGCCAGTCCTGATGAGACCTGATAGGCTAGGGTCATAGGGAAGGGGAGGAGGACCTCCTGTATTGGTGGACTTGGAGAGGGGCATGGGAGGAGATGAGGAAGGGAGGGTGGGAAGTGAGAAGGGATGAGGGAGGGGGCTACAGCTGTGATACAAAGCAAATAAACTAATAAAAATAAATAATAAACAAAAAATATAGCTTTAAAAATTGAAAATAAAGAAAAATTTGATAGAATTGAGTTGAGCATTAGTATTTTATACATTTGAAATAATATCTCTCTAATATATGTAGATTAGACAACATAGGAGATATAGATCTGGGATTGGGTGTGTTGAGGTAGAAACTAAATAAAATAGAGGAAAAAGATGTAGCTACAGGAAGAATATAAGTAAGAGATACTAAGTTGATGTTGGTGACATCTGTGCTCTCCTGAGAAAAGTGAGTGTTACACAGTAATGATTTCCCAGTTATGTAATACTGAAATGTACATAAGTGTGCCTGATATTCTGTCTGCTTTATGCTACTTATGTCACTTTTACAGCACTGGTGGGCATAGGGAGGTCTTGCTACTGTGCATACTGTGCAGGTGCAGAAACACACAGTCTTGGTGTTCTCTGAGAGCCACATGAACAGTAAGCAAGAGAGACACAGTTGGAAGCCAGGCATCCTGACTCAATTCCTTCAATCTCGGTACTTTTGTTTTTATTTGCCAATTCTTTCAAGTCCTTAGGCATTAACATGTTAGTTCCATGATTTTTGTTTTATTTGTAATATGTTTTGGATGTCTGTGGCATGCCAGAGTAGACCCTCAGAGTTGTGCATTTTCTTTCCACATTTGCCACTAATCTGCTGATTTCTAAAATTTCCCTGTTTTAAAACTTGTTAATGAGTGGAATTTGTGTATCAGAAGAAAATTGAAAATTTGGATAGATAAACTTCTAGGAAATACTTTTTCTTGCTACAGCAAAGTTTCTTTGCCAATTTCCTTCACTCCTGTTAATTACTTAAAACCCACAAAAATCAAGTAAAATGACTAGAAAATTTAATAAGCATATGCTATTTTAGAATAATATTATAAGCTGGGCATTGTATGCATACCTTTAGTCCAGGACTAAAAAACTCAAGAGGCAGAGGTAGGAAAATATGTGAGTTTGAGATCAGCCTGCCCTATATGGAGAGAGGGAGGGAGGGAGAAAGGGGGAGAGAGAGAGAGAGAGAGAGAGAGAGAGAGAGAGAGGAAGAATAAAGGAAGGGAAAGTAAGGAAAGGAAAGAAAAAAATAAGGAAAGGGAGGAAGAAAAGAAAAGAATTTGCTTCCTTCTGGCTAGTGTTTCTGTTAAAGGAGTAGGGGGTCTGAAGATGAAGCATCTTAACAAGAGAGAGATTCTTTTTTTCTTCCTTCTTCTTCCTCTTCCTCTTCTTCCTCTTCTTTCTTCTTCCTTTTTCTTTTCTTCATGTGTGTGTGTTTGAGTGAGTTTATATGTACCAGAAGGCCAACAAGGGCAGAAGACAGTCTTGGATCCCCTGGAACTGGAGTTATGTGTGATTGTCCATTGCCATGTGGGTGCTGGAAAGCAAACCTGGATCTTCTGCTACAGCAACAAGTGCCCATCACTGCTGAGCCATCTTTGCAAACTCTAGCTATTTTCTTTTTAATTATTGATTTTTTAGGTCAGCATACACAGTGATAAAATTCTTTATGGTGCCTTCATATTTGCCATGTACTTTTTTAAATTTACTTTTTTATATACTATTTTTTTTTTTTTTTTTTTGAGACAGGGTCTCCGTGTAACCTAGCCTGTCTTAGAACTCTATGTAGATCAGGTTGACCTCGAACTCACAGAGATTGGCCTGCCTTTGCCTCTGGAGTACTGGAATTAAAGATGTGTGCCACTACACCTGGCAGGATTTTGTTTTTAATTATGTGTACAGGTGTGTGTCTGTATGTATCTGTGCAGTGCTTGTGAAGGCCAGAAGATAGTGACAGAGTCACTGGGGCTGAAGTTACAGTCAGTTGGGTACCACCTGATAAAGGTCCTTTCTTGGTCTCTAAGTTGGGTCCTCTGCAAAAGTACCAAGCTGCCTGAACAGTTGGTGCTGTCCTCCATCCTTCATTATACTTTATTCTGTGTTTAGCTTTTCTCCTTTTCTATGCATTTTTCATTCTCCCATGTTTTCATTCTCCTTTCTTTCCCTAAGTCCCTTGTAGAAAAGGATTATTAATATTTATATTGAGTCATATGATTACTATTATAGAGGTTATTATTTAACCTGCTATTATAGAAATAGACACCTGTTAGATATTTTGGGGGTGGGTGGGTTCAGGACAGGGTTTCTCTGTATAACATTAGCTGTCCTGGAACTCGCTCTTTAGACCAGGTTGGCCTCGAACTCACAGAGATCCACTTGCCTCTGCCTCCCAAGGGCTGGCATTAAAGTTGTGCACCACCACACCACCACTTGGCCCTCTTTTAGGTTTTTAATAACCCTAAAGCACTGTAGCTGGGCAGATCTTAACCCCCTAAGCTTAAGCCCCTAAACTGCCTTGTTATTTCCCAGCCACACATCCCACCCAGAATTCCCATGAATACTTGCACATGCCCCATTTGGGTTGCTTCTCTCCATCATGCCAATCCGCAGAGCATGGTCCTCCTGGCTCTGAGGAACCATGGGTTCACACTAACCCATAGTGACCTGCTCCTTCTTCCTTCCTCCTACCTCTCCTCCTGGTCCTTCTGTGACTCCCCAAAAGCCCATCAACCTGTCTTCCTCTCTACTGTCCTGCCCAGATGTAGGCTCTTTATTTGCCAATCAGGGACAATTTGGGAGGCAAAGTTTACACCACATCATTTTGGATACGTGAGGATTTGCTTGGGCAGCAAGCAGTTAACATTTGAATACATGGGAGCTCCAGTACCCCCTCTGCTTTTATGTCAAATGTATCCCATTGCAGTACCTCCTCTTCCTTTCTCACAGTCTCCTTCCTAGTCCTAACTCATATGTTTTCATGTATGTGTGAACCAGTGAAGACATACATACATCTCATTGAAAATGGAAATACGTACCCATACACTCTCAAGTCTAGGTTCTGCATATGAGAGAAAATGTGTTTGTTTTTTTTGAGTTTGGCTTACATTTCTTAGTAGTGATTTCAAGTTCAATTTTTCTATGAATGTCAAGATTTCTTTGTATCTGAGTAATATTCCACTGTGCATGTGTGCCATATTTTCTATATCTGTTCATAGAAATCTTGGCTAGTTTTGTAGTCTAGCTATTGTGAATAGTTCAGCAATAAATGTGAATGTGCATGCATCCCTGGCAGGACTTAGATCCTTTAGGTAAATGCTCAGAAGTGGGACAGCTTGGTCATATGGCAGCTCTGGCTCTACTTTGTTGCTTGGATGAATTTCTAACATTTTCATTGGTTCACACATAAATGAAAATATTAGCAGTGTTTTTAAAGATCATCTGTAATGATGTCCACAGTATTTAAAGTTCCCACCAGCAGTGATGACACCAGGTCAGGCCATTTTAAAACCCTAATCCTCCACTCTGTTACACTCTTGGCCTTCCTGAGAACTAGCCCCAATCTCAGATAGTTCATTTACTAACAGAAACTTAATGCTTTGGGAGGAGCCCCTACAGAGCAAAGACAGTTCTGTTACTTAGGAAATCCTAGGGATTTAGATGAGTTTTCCTCTCAGGAACTAGGGTCCTTTCAGTGGCCATTACTCTGTTTAAAATGATTTCCTTGTCTGTTTTAGAGACTTGCATGTGCATTTTTACTACCACCTGTGGTTCTAATCATGAATCTTTCTCTTCCTTCAGGAGTCCGGAGCACCTATTCTCACAGATGACGTTAGTTTACAAGTGTTCATGGATCATTTGAAGAAACTTGCTGTGTCAAGTGC
The DNA here is from genome assembly GCF_907164565.1 of Psammomys obesus. Classification (NCBI taxonomy): domain Eukaryota; kingdom Metazoa; phylum Chordata; class Mammalia; order Rodentia; family Muridae; genus Psammomys; species Psammomys obesus. The sequence goes on from NW_026596166.1 coordinate 22,547,301, forward strand.
TGCTTGACATACCAGATGTGCTAGACATTCAAGAAGGATTACTACTTCAGTTTCTTTTGTTTTTTTCATTTATCTGTGGAAACAGCATAGATCTCTCTCTAAACCTGTTTTGTGTCAGTATGGTTTGAGGTGACATATGGAAAAATGTTGATGATTGTAGGTTAAGCTGAAATTGAGAGCAATGAGAACAAGTTTTGCTTGGTACAGTATTATAACCGGTTTTATAAATTTGAAGTCTTTATGATTTAATTATGTCAAAAGAGTTAGAATGGTTTGTTTTGTATAGCAGATCCCACTTATTTGTATGCTGCAGACAGATCCAAAGTGGCACTGGGTATTCTCACTGACCTTTTAGGGAGTATTTAATAGGAGCCAGAAAGGAACAAATCAATAGTGATATATATGAACACTTTTGCTTTTTTGTTAAGTAATTTTTCTGTGTTTTTCAGCACACATGTATACCCTGTTCTGTACTTTGTTAAAGTGGATTTATTTTTATGATTTATTAAGGAATTATTTGACTTTATAGTAGTAATTTTTATGAAGGTAATTTAATGTTTTTGGTTATCTGTAAAAATTATTTAGAGCTAAAAGTTTTGAGTAAGGTAACAACCCCACAGCTGACATTAAATGTGAAATTCTTGCAGAGTACCCAACTCATGTTACAAACTAGAATAATTTTTTAAAGGAAGCTAGAAAAATAAAACATGTCACAGTAATTAAAGGAATTCTTTGCAGTAAAAGACTGTTATAACTATTAACCATATTTTGTTTTTGTTATATTTTATTGCTCCCCTCTTTAGATAAATTTTCATTCTTCAGTATTTTAACACTATTTTAGGACTTTTCACTTCGTTTTTGTTTCTGTTTCCTTGTGAAATTTATTAATTTGTGGTTCTTACTGAGACAGTATTATATGTTTAATTATGTCACGTGGACATAGTTCTGTTTGATTTACTGATTAGTATAATTCACTTTTACCTTTTAAAGTTTACTTGTAGCAAATGTTTACATTGATAAAGCAGATAAGTTTGACAATGAAATTTATGTATCAAGTACTGCGAATTCAAGGTGGTGCTCTGATAGTTGCTAAGGACAGTGGTGACTGATTGTACTTGCATGAACGCAATCAGACAATGGCAAAGCAGAAGCTTCTAATTGTTGTACTCAACTGTTTAAATAAATTGCTTTGTTCTGTTTTATTTGAATTGAACAGTGCTAGGCCAAAATGCCAATAAAATAAACCTTTCTCTCTTTCTTAGTTATTTTAAAATGTAGTAAAGCCTGGGAAGCTTAATGTAAAATTATAGCACTTATTAATCCATTCACTCATTCATTCACTCATTCATTCATTCATTTATTTATTTGAGTCAGAGTTTCACTATTTAACTCTGGTTGTCCTGGAACTTATTATGTAGACCAAGCTGGCTTCAAACCCACAGAGATACATCTGCCTCTGCCTCCCTAATGCTGGGATTAAAGGCATGCACCACTATGCTGGACCCAAATTTTTTGATTGAGTGATACACAATTGTACAAACTTATGAGTACAATGTGATAATTCAATACCTATATATAATAATGATCAGATTATTTTAATTATCATTTTCATTTCTTCTAAAAATTTCTTTGTGTTGGAAACCTTCAGACTTTTCTCTCCTAATTCCTGTACAAATATGCAATAAATTGTTATAAACTGTCATCACTCAACTGTGCGAAGAACACTGGAACTTTGGTCAGCTCTCTTTGGTACCATCCTCTCTATCCTTTCTTCCTAGTCTCCAGTGACTATTATGCACTCTAGTAAAAAGCAAGTGTGTGTGATATGCATTTGTGAATTCTGCTGCATGAGTGCTGTGACGCACCTGAAGGGCTCTGAGGATGACTTTGAAAGTCAGTTTGAAAGTCACCTTGTACCTTGAGGCAGTCTCTCTCGTTTCTGCCAGGTTGCTCCTTCAGGGTAGCTGGCCTTTGAGCTTCCAGGTGATTCTCCCATCTCTCACCTTGCATCTCTCCATAGGAGTGCTGTGATTGCAGATGTGTGCTTCTGCATCCAGCTTTTTACCTGGGGTGTAGGGGTTGAACACAGCTTGTGGCCTTTGCATCGAGTGCTTTTATTCACCGAGACATCTTGATAGCCAAAAATGCTGCTTCTGAAACACAAACTGGACCATGTCATTTCCCTTTGCCCTTACAACAAGGTCCAAACCTTTCAGCTTAGTCACCATATGTAATGCACAACATACCCCAGGCCTTACCCTAGGAAATGGTGCAAAAGACACAGTTGAAAAACTAGTGTGGAGTTGAGTGTATAATTTGATCTAAGAGTTAACCTTTGCTACGGTATTTGGGATCTGTGTAGTAACAAAACCAAATATATATACATATATGTATATATAAAATATTTTCCTTTTAATAGAGTTTTATACAGATACACAGTGTGATTCAGTACATGCATGTAACATGCATTGGTCAGGGTTATCAGCATTTTTCATTTCCATATTAACTCCTATTATCTAGTTATCACAGAATTCATGGATGATTATTTTAAGTCATAGTTGCTCTATAATCTAGAACTTGCATCTGTATTTTGGTACCTGCAACAACCAACCTCCCATAGTCATTGTTCTCTTCTATTTTGAGATTAACTTTACATTTTTTGTTTGTTTTGTTTTTTGAGACAGCCCTGGCTGTCCTGGAACTTGCTCTGTAGACCAGGGTGGCCTTGAACTCAGAGACTTGGGATCCGCAGTCCTCTGAATGCTGGGATTAAAGGCATGCTCTACCACATGCATAGCTTTAAAAGTTTTCACATATGAGAGCATATATTTTTCTATGTTTGATTTATATAACAGAATGACCTCCATTTCTACACATTTTTGCCGCAAATATCAAGATTTCAAAATTCTTATGGTTCAACAGTACTTCATTGTGTGTGTGTGTGTGCATACACACAGGAGCTTGTATTAAGTCATTATACAAAGTAATTATTTTATTGTGGGATTGTCATACATGTCATTACATTTTATTTCTATTTGTTCTTCCGATTTTTGGAAATTTAAAAATTTTTATCCTCCTTGTCTGCAGGATGCATGTGTGTTCTTGTATTTGGTTGTGTCTGTATCATTCATTCATGTTTTCTTTTTATATTATGACTTGCCATGCTTTCTTTGATTTTACTATTTTTCCCTCATATCATAAATTACCAGTTGGATAATGATTGCTTCAGCCTATATAATACTTTGTTACTTCATATCATTAGTACAACCACAACAGATGTTGACAAGATGTTGTCTTTTATTTGTTAAGTTCCAAACACTTCATATCTTTCTGCCTTGGCCATGACACTTAGAGGTAGCAAATAACAGATTAAAGACAGTCCATACTGACGATCATGGCTAGAACAGTTTGCTTAATTCGTTATCTTTTGCTGTTCTTTTAACCATCTAACTTTTAAAATTCAACTCATTCTTACTCCTTGTCTTCAAATTTTTATCATCCTGTCTAACAACTAGTAATAATTTTAGTATCATCATGGTTAATCTTTACTGCCAGTTTGGCTAAATTTAGAATCTGACAGAAGACTCCTGGGGGTACATCCAAAGGGTGTTTCCAGAGAGGATTGACTAGGTCTACCTGAAAGTGGGAAAAGAGAAACATTGGCTTTTCCCTTCCTCTGTTCTCTGATCTACAGATGTGAACAAGCAGCTTCCTATCCTGCAGCCAAAGCTGAGCTCCCCTCCCACAATGCCTTCCCCACTCTGACTGCTTCCATGAGCCAAAAGGAGTCCTCCTGACCTTAAGTCACAGCAATGAGAAAGAAGCTAGCTTATCAGGTATCTTCAGGATGGTTGCAGTGTCCTTATCTGTGGCCTAGCAAGGCTGCTCCTCCCTCAGGGGGTAGGGGAAGCTCATGAGTTCATGTCAGAAACAATTCCTGTCCCCCTTACTAGGGAACCCACTTGGATATTGAGCTACCATAGGCTATGTCTGAGCAGGGTTATAGCCATGCATGGTCCTTGGTTGGATAAACAGTCTCATGGAAGACCCCTGTGCTCAGATATATTTGGACCTTGTGGGGCTCCCTGTCCCCTCTAGGATATACTAATTCCTCCTTTCTTCATATGATTCCCTACACTCTGTCGAAGGTTTGGTTATGGGTTTCAGCATCTGCTTTGATACACTGCTAGGTAGAGTCTTTCAGGTGCCTTCTGTGGTAGGCTATTGTCCTGTTACTTGTTTTCTCCTATTTCCAATGTCCATCCCCTTTGTCTTTCTAGATGAGGACTGATCATCTTACCCCTGGACCTCTTTCTTGTTTATCTTCTTTGGGTGTACATATTTTAGTATGTGTATCCTATCTTATAGGTCTATATAAATAGGTCTATATAAATGAGGATATACCATTCTGCTTTTGGGATACCTCACTCAGGATGATTTTTTCTAGATCCCACCATTTGCCTTCAAAATTCATGATTTCCTTGTTTTTAATTGCTGGGTAGTATTCCATTGTGTAAAAGTACCACAATTTCTGTATGCATTCCTCCGTTGATAGACATCTGGGTTGTTTTCAGGTTCTGGCTATTACGAATAAGGCTGCTACAAACATGGTTGAGCAAATGTCCTTGTTGTGTACTTGAACATCTTTTGGATATATGCCTAGGAGTGGTATACTGGATCTTGAGGTAGCACTATTCCTAATTGTCTGAGAAAGCACCAGATTGATTTTTCATAGTGGTTGTACCAGTTGACATTCCCACCAGCAATGGAGGAGGGTTCCCCTTTCTCCACAGCTTCTCTAGCATGTGTTATCTCTTGAGATCTTGATCTTAGCCATTCTGATGGGTGTAAGGTGAAATCTCAGGGTCGTTTTGATTTGCATCTTTCTGAAGGCTAGGGATGTTGAACATCTCCTTATGTGTTTCTCTGCCATTCTATATTCTTCTACAGAGAATTCTGTGTTTAGCTCCATACCCCAGTTTTTAATTGGGTTACTTGGATTATTGCCTTTTAACTTCTTTAGTTCTTTATATATTTCAGATATCAGCCCTCTGTCAGATGTTGGGTTGGTGAAGATCCTTTCCCAATTTGTAGGCTGTCATTTTGTTCTAATGACAGTGTCTTTTGCTTTACATAAGCTTTTCAGTTTCATGAGGTCTCATTGATTGTTGTGTTGAACATTTCTTTAAGTGTTTCTCTGCCATTCGATATTCCCCTACAGAGAATTCCCTGTTTAGCTCCCTCCTCCACTTTTGATTTGTTCCTTTTTCTATTATTTTATTTTTATTAATTACAGTTTACACCCTTTGTATCCCACCTGTAGTTCTATTCCTCTTCCCCTCCCAACCCCATGCTTCCTCCTTCTTCTCCACCCATGCCCCTACCTAAGTCCACTGATGGAGAGGTCCTCATCCCCTTTTATCTGATCCTAGTCTATCAGATCTCATCAGGAGTAGGTGTATTGTCTTCCTTTGTGGCCTGGTAAGGCTGCACCCCCTCTGAGGGGGAGCCGATCAAAGAGCAGGCCAATCAATTTATGTCAGAGGCAGTCCATGTTGATTTGTTGCTTTTTTTTAATACTTTTTTTAACTTTTATTAATTACACTTTATTCTTTTTGTATCCACCCATAAGCCCCTCCCCCTCCCCTCCCTGTCCCACTCTCCCCCCGTTTCTGCATGCATGCCCCTCCCCAAGTCCACTGATAGGGGAGGTCCTCCTCTCCTTATTTCTGATCTTAGTCTATCAGTTCTCATCAGAAGTGACTGCATTGTCAGGGTTCTAGGTTATCTCCATGGATAGTCCTTGGTTGGAGTATGAGTCTCTGGGAAGTTCCCTGTGTTCAAATTTTCTTGTTCTGTTGCTCTCCTTGTGGAGACCCTGTCCTCTCCAGCTCTTACTATTTCCCACTTCTTTTTATTTTTTTTTTTTTTGGATTTTATTTTTTTCTTATCAGTTACATTTTATTAACTCTGTACCCCAGCCATGTCCCGATCCCTCATTCCCTCCCAGTCCCTCCCTCCCTCCCTCATCTCCACCATGCGCCTTGCCAAGTCCACTGATAGGGGGAGCCTCCTCCCCATTCATCTGATCCTGTTTTATCAGGTATCTTTAGGACTGGCTGCAAAGCTCTCCTCTGTGGCCTAACAGGACTGCTCCTCCCTTGGGGAGTGGGGAGGCCAAAGAGCCAGTCATTGAGTTCCTGTTAGAAATAGTCCTTGTTCCCCTCACTATGGGAAACCAATTGGTTACTGAGCTACCACAGGCTACATCTGAGCAGAGGTTCTAGGTTACATTCATACATGGTCCTTGGTTGCATGTCAGTCTAAGAAAAGACCCTGTGCCCAGATATGTTTGGTCCTTGTGGAGCTCCTATCCTTTCCTCATCGGACTAACTCCCCTTCTTTCTTATGATTCCCAGTACTCTGCCAAAGGTTTGGTCATGAGTCTTTGCTTTGGAAACACTGCTAATTAGAGTCTTTCCAATGCGCTCAGTAGACTCCTGTCAATGTTCAATGCGTATCCCATCTGTCTTTCAAAACTAGGATTGATAGTCTTACCCCATGTCCGCTCTTTTGATTATCTTTTTTAGGTGTATAGATTTCATTATGTTTATCACATCTTATAGGTCTATATAAGTGAGTATATACCGTGTTTGTCTTTCTCCTTCTGGGATATTTCACTCAGGATGATCTTTTCTAGATCCCACCATTTGCCTGCAAATTTCATGATTTCCTCCTTTTGATTGCTGAGTAGTATTCCATTCTGTAAAAATACCACAATTTCTGTACCCATTCCTCCGTTGATGGACATCTGGGTTGTTTCCAGGTTCTGGCTATTACAAATAAAGCTGCTATAAACATGGTTGAGCAAATATCCCTTTTGTGTACTTGAGCAAACTTTGGGTATATACCTAGCAGTGGTATAGCTGGGTCTTGAGGAAGCACTATTCCTAATTGTCTTAGAAAGCGCCAGATAGATTTCCAAAGTGGTTGTACCAGTTTACATTCCCACCAGCAGTGGAGGAGGGTTCCTCTTTCTCCACAACCTCTCCAGCATGTGTTGTCCCTTGAGTTTTTCATCTTGGCCATTCTGATGGGTGTAAGGTGATATCTCAGGGTCGTTTTGATTTGCATTTCCCTGATGGCTAATGAGGATGAGCATTTCTTTAAGTGTTTCTCTGCCATTCGATATTCCTCTGTCGAGAATTCTCTGTTTAGCTTTGTTCCCCATTTTTAAATTGGATTACTTGGTTTGCTGTTTTTCAGCTTCTTTAGTTCTTTGTATATACTCGATATTAGTCCTCTGTCAGATAAAGGGTTAGTGAAGATTCTTTCCCAATCTGTAGGCAGTCGTTTTGTTTTGATGACAGTGTCCTTTGCTTTACAGAAGCTTTTCAGTTTCATGAGGTCCCATTTATTGATTGTTGCTCTTAGAGCCTGTGCTGTTGGTGTTCTGTTCAGGAAGTTGTCTCCTGTGCCAATGAGTTCTAGGCTGTTCCCCACTTTTTCTTCTAACAGATTTAGAGTATCTGGTTTTATGTTGAGGTCTTTGATCCACTTGGACTTTAGTTTTGTGCAGGGTGATAAATATAGATCTATTTTCATTTTTCTGCATGTGGACATCCAGTTGGATCAGCACCATTTGTTGAAGATGCTGTCTTTTTTCCATTGAATGGTTTTGGTCTTTGTCAAAAATCGAGTATTCATAGGTGTGTGGGTTTATTTCTGGATCTTCTATGTGGTTCCATTGATCCTCCTTTCTGTTTTTATGCCAATACCATGCAGTTTTTATTACTATTGCTTTGTAGTACAACTTGAGATCGGGGATGGAGATACCTCCAGATGATCTGTTGTTGTACAGGATTGTTTTGGAGATTCTGGGTTTTTTGTTTCTCCATATGAAGCTGAGAATCTTTTTTTCAAGGTCTATAAAGAATTGAGTTGGTATTTTGATGGGAATTGCATTGAATCTGTAGATTGCTTTTGGCAGGATGGCCATTTTCACAATGTTAATCCTACCAATCCATGAGCACGGGAGATCTTTCCATCTTCTGAGATCTTCTTCAATTTCTTTCTTCAGAGACTTGAAGTTTTTCTCAAACAGGTCTTTCACTTGCTTGGTTAGAGTCACCCCAAGGTATTTTATGTTATTAGTGGCTATTGTGAAGGGTGTTGTTTCCCTAATTTCTTTCTCGGTCCTTTTGTCTTTGGTATACAGGAGGGCTTCTGATTTTTTTGAGTTGATTTTGTATCCTGCCACTTTGCTGAAGGTGTTTATCAGCTGGAGGAGTTCTCTCGTTGAATTTTTGGGGTCGCTCATATATACTATCATATCATCTGCGAATAGTGACACTTTGACCTTTTCCTTTCCGATTTGTATCCCCTTGATCTCCTTTAGTTGTCTTATTGCTCTGGCTAAGACTTCAAGTACTATGTTGAAGAGGTAGGGAGAGAGTGGACAGCCTTGTCTTGTCCCTGATTTCAGTGGGATTGATTTAAGTTTCTCTCCATTGAGTTTGATGTTGGCTATAGGCTTGCTGTATATTGCCTTTACTATGTTTAGATATGTGCCTTGTATCCCTGATCTCTCTAAGACTTTAAAGATGAATGGGTGTTGGACTTTGTCAAATGCTTTTTCAGCATCTAAGGAGATGATCATGTGGTTTTTCTCTTTCAGTTTGTTTATGTGGTGGATTACATTGATGGATTTCCGTATGTTGAACCACCCTTACATGCCTTGTTTGAAGCCTACTTGGTCGTGGTGGATGATATCTTTGATATGTTCTTGGATTTGGTTTGCAAGTATTTTATTGAGTATTTTTGTGTCAATGTTCATAAGAGAGATAGGTCTGAAGTTCTCTTTTTTTGTTGGGTCTTTGTGTGGTTTAGGTATCAGGGTGACTGTTGCTTCATAGAATGAGTTTGCTAATGTACCTTCTGTTTCTATTTTGTGGAATAGTTTGAGGAGAATTGGTGTGAGCACTTCTTTGAAGGTCTGGTACCTTCCGCGCTGAAACCATCTGGCCCAGGGCTTTTTTTGGAGGGGAGACTGTGAATGACTGCTTCAATTTTCTTGGGGGATATAGGGCTGTTCAGTCTTTCTACCTGATCTTGACTTAATGTTGGAAGATGGAATCTATCAAGAAAATTGTCCATTTCATTTAGATTTTCAAATTTTGTGGCATATAGGCTTTTGTAGTATGACCTAATGATTGTTTGAATTTCCTCTGTGTCTGTAGTTATGTCACCCTTTTCATCTCTGATTTTGTTGATTTGGATAGATTCTCTCTGCTTTTTAGTTAGTTTGGCTAAGGGTTTGTCTATCTTGTTGATTTTCTCAAAGAACCAGCTTTTTGTTTCATTGATTCTTTGAATAGTTTTATTTGTTTCTAATTGATTGATTTCAGCCCTGAGTTTGATTATTTTCAGCCGTCTGGTCCTCTTGGGTGTATCTGTTTCTTTTTTTTCTAGGGTTTTCAGTTGGGCCATTAATTTGTTTGTATGTGATGTTACAAATTTTTTCTTGCAGGCACTTAGTGCTATAAATTTTCCCCTGAGCACTGCTTTCAATGTGTCCCATAAATTTGGGTATGTTTTGTTTTCATTTTCATTGAATTCTAGGAAGTCTTTAATTTCTTTCTTTCTTTCTTAACCCAGCTGTCATTGAGTAACAAGTTGTTCAGTTTCCATGTGCGTGTAGGCTGTTTGTTATTTCTGTTGTTGTTGAGGTCCAGCTTAAGCCCATGGTGGTCAGATAGAATACAAGGGATTATTTCAATCTTTTTGTATCTGTTGAGGCTTGCTTTATGACCAATTATATGGTCTCTTTTGGAGAAGGTTCCATGCGGTGCTGAAAAGAAGGTATACTCTTTTGAGTTTGGATGAAAAGATCTGTAGACGTCTATTAGGTCCATTTGATTTGGGGTGTCTGTAAGTGTTTTTATTTCCCTATTTGTTTTCTGTCTAGTTGATCTGTCCCTTGGTGAGAGTGGAGTGTTGAAGTCTCCCACTATTAGGGTTTTAGGATCAATGTGTGATTTAAGCTTTAATATTGTTTCATTTACGAATGTAGGTGCTCTTGTATTTGGGGCATAGATAGTCAAAATTGTGATGTCCTCTTGGTGGATTTTTCCCTTGATGAGAATATAGTAGCCGTCCTTATCTTTTTTGATTAACTTGGGTTGAAAGTCTATTTTATTAGATATTAGGATCCTCCTCCCCTTTCATATGACTCCATTTTGTCAGGTATTTTCAGGACTGGCTGCAAAGTCCTCCTCTGTGGCCTAATAGTACTGCTCCTCCCTTGGGAGGTGGGGAGGTCAAAGAGCCAGTCATTGAGTTCCTGTTAGAAATAGTCCTTGTTCTTCTTACTATGGGAAACCAATTGATTACTGAGTTATCATGGGTCACATCTGAGCAGAGGTTCTAGGTTTTATCCTCTCATGGTCTTTGGTTGAGTGTCCATCTCAGTTGTTCCCCATTTTTTAAGTGGATTACCTGGTTTGCTGCTTTTCAGCTAGTTTAGTTCTTTATATATACTGGATATGAGTCCTCTGTCAGATAAAGGTTTGGTGATGATTCTTTCCCAATCTATAGGCAGTCGCTTTGTTTTAATGACGATGTCCTTTGCTTTACAGAAGCTTTTCAATTTCATGAGGTCCCATTTATTGATTGTTGCTCTTAGAGCCTGTGCTGTTGGTGTTCTGTTCAGGAATTTTTCTCCTGTATCAATGAGTTCTAGGGTATTCCCCACTTTTTTTTTCTAGCCAATTTAATGTGTCTGGTTTTATGTTGAGGTCTTTGATCCACTTGGACTTCAGTTTTGTGCAAGGTGATAAGTATGGATCTATTTTCATTTTTCTACATGTAGACATCCAGTTGGACCAGCACCATTTGTTGAAGATGCTATCTTTTTTTCCATTGTATGGTTTTGGCATCTTTGTCAAAAATCAGGTGTCCATAAGTGTGTGGGTTTATTTCTGGGTGTTCTGTTCCGTTCCATTGATCCACCATTCTACTTCTATGTCAGTACCATGCAGTTTTTATAACTGTTGCTATATAGTACAGCTTGAGATCAGGGATGGAGAAACCTCCAGAAGATCTTTTATTGTAGAGAATTGTTTTAGCAATTCTGGGTTTCCATACAAAGTTGAGAATTTTTCTTTCCAGGTCTGTAAAGAATTGTGTTGGCAATTTGATGGGAATTGCATTATATCTGTAGATTGCTTTTGGTAAGATCGCCATTTTTACTATGTTAATCCTGCAAAGCCATGAGCATGGGAGATCTTTCCATCTTCTCATATCTTCCTCTAATTCTTTCTTCAGAGACTTGAAATTTTTTTCATACAAGTCTTTGACTTGCTTGGTTAGGTTACACCAAGGTACTTTATGTCATTTGTGGCTATTGTGAATGGTGTTGTTTCTCTAATTTCTTTCTCAGCCCTTTTGTCTTTTGTATACAGGAGTGCTACTGATTTTTTTGAGTTAATTTTGTATCCGGCCACTTTGCTGAAGGTGTTTATCAGCTGAAGGAGTTCCCTGGTAGAGTTTTTGGGGTCACTCATGT
>NW_026596166.1:22558876-22591700 GCF_907164565.1 Psammomys obesus
ACTTTTGAAGTAAGTCCTAATGATTGTTTGGATTTCCTCAGTGTCTGTAGTTAGGTCCCCCTTTTCATTTCTGATTTTGTTGATTTGGGTGGTGTCTCTCTGCCTTTTAGTTAGCTTGGCTAAGGGTTTGTCGATCTTGTTGATTTTCTCAAAGAACCAGCTCTTGGTTTCATTGATTCTTTGAATTGTTTTATTTGTTTCTAATTGATTGATTTCAGCCCTGAGTTTGATTCTTTCCAGCCATCTACTCCTTTTTGGTGTGTTTGCTTCTTCTTTTCTTAAGTGGGCCATTAAGTTGCTTGAATGAGCTGTCTTGAATTTCTTCTTGAAGGCACTTATTACTATGAACTTTCCTCTTAGTACTGCTTTCATTGTGTCCCACAAGTTTGTGTATGTTGTGTCTTCATTTTCCCTGACCCAGCTGTCATTTAGTAACAAGTTGTTCAGTTTCCATGTGTGTGTAGGCTTTTTGTTATTTCTGTTGTTGTTGAAGTCCAGCTTTATTCCATGGTGATCAGACTAGATATAACGCATTATTTTAATCTTCTTGTATCTGTTGAGTCTTGCTTTGTGACCAACTATATGGTCTATTTTGGAGAAGGTTCCATGAGGTGCTGAGAAGAAGGTAAATTCTTTTGTGTTTGTTTGTAAAGTTCTGTAAATGTCTGTGAGGTCCATTTGATTCATGACCTCTGTCAGAGATATTGTTTCTTTGTTTAATTTCTGTTTTGTTGACCTGTTTTTTGTTGAGAGTGGGGTGTTGAAGTCTCCCACTATTAATGTGTGGGGATCTATATGTGGTTTAAATTTTATCAATGTTTCTTTTTACAAATGTGGGTGCTCTTGTATTTGGGGCATAGATGCTCAGGATTGTGATGTCTTCCTGGTGGAATTTTCCCTTGATGAGTATGAAGTGTCCTTCCTCATCTCTTTTTATTGATTTTGAAAGTCTATTTTATCAGATATTCGAATGGCTACTCCTGCTTGCTTCTTGGGTCCATTTGCTTGGAAAGCCATCTTCCAACCTTTTTCCCTCAGGTAATGTCTTTCTTTGTGTCTTAGGTGTGTTTCTTGTATGCAACAGATTGCTGGGTGTTGTTTACGTATCCATTCTGTTAATCTGTGTCTTTTTACTGGAGAGTTGAGTCCATTGATGTTGAGAGAGATTAATGACCATTGGCTGTTAGATCCTTTGATTTTGATGTTGGCTGTGGTCATAAGGTTGTGTGCTTGGTTGCTTTTTGTTTTGCTGTAGTAAGGTTAATTATTTCCTGTGTTTTCTTGACAGAAGCTAATTTTCTTGGGTTGTATTTTCCCTTCCAGTGTCTTCTGTAATGCTGGATTTGTGTGTAGGTATTGTTGAAATTTGTTTTTGTCATTGAATATCTTGTTTTCTCTGTCTATGAGGACTAAGAGTTTTGCAGGGTATAGTAGCCTGGGCTGACATCTGTGTTCTCTTAGGGTCTGCATGATATCTGTCCATGCCCTTCTGGCTTTCATAGTTTCTGTTGAAACGTCGGGTGTGATTCTAATGGGTTTGCTGTTATATGTTACTTGGCCTTTTTCTGTTGCAGCTTTTAGTATTTTTTCTTTGTTCTGTATACTTACTGTTTTGATTATTATGTGGCGGGAGGATTTTCTTTTCTGGTCAAATTTGTTGGTTGTTCTGTAGGCCTCATGTATCCTTATTGGCTTCTCCTTTAAGTTGGGGAAATTTTCTTCAATGATTTTGTTGAAAATATTTTCTGGGCCTTGGAGAAAGGAATCTTTTATTCTTAGATTTTGTCTTTTCATATTGTCTTGGATTTCTTGGTCAGTCTGTGTCAGGAATTTTTTGGATTTAACATTTTCTTTGACAGATACATCGATTTCTTCCATTGTATCTTCTACACCTGAGATTCTTTCTTCCATCTCTTGTAGTCTGTTGGTTATGCTTACCTCTGTAGTTCCTGTTTTCTTCCCTAGATTATTCTTCTCCATTATTTCCTCCATTTGTGTTTTCTTTAATTTTTCTAGTTCTATCTTCAGGTCTTGAGTTGTTTTGTTTACTTCCTTCACCCGTCTGCTTGTATTTTCCTCTTTTTCTTTTAGTTCCTTCAACTCTGTTTCTTTTATTTCTTTCAGTGATTTAATTATTTCTTCTCTGAAGGCCACAAGCTGTTTGGCTGCATCTTCCCGTATTTCTTCACGGATGGCCCTAATCTGCTTGTCTTTAACTTCCTCCATTTCTTTACGGATAGCCATGATCTGTTTGTTTTTATCTTCCTCTAATTCTTTATGTATTTTATTTGTTTTCCCTATTATCCTCTTCATCAGCATAGATGTAAGGTCATCTTCTTGATTTTCTATTATGCTGCATTGTCCAGTGCTGTTTGCCCCTGGATGGCTGGGTTCTGGAGATGCCATATTTCTCTGTCTTTTGTTGGTTGAGCCTTTACACTGACCTCTACCCATTGGTCTGATTTAGGTGTTGGCTGTTAGTTTCTGTGCTTCCTGGAGTCCTGAGGTAGGGAGTATCCCCTTGGCTGGAAGATGATTTTTCCTGAAGGAGTCCTTCTCTGCTTTTTGGTTATGGTCACTGTATGGCCAGTGTTTCTCAGGAGTTGCCATTGCTCACCTCAGGTGTTTAGCCCTGAGTAGTAGCTGTGGTCTATGTTAGGCGGGGGGAGGGAATCTCCTCTTACCTATAGAATTTCTCAAGACAGCTGCCCCACTGCTGGGTTTTTTGTTATAAATTTAGTGTGCTTCTGCTCACTAAATTTCCATTTACAGTCCCTGGCTGTGGGGTTTTCTCCCAACAGGGAAACTCTGTTATCCTGGGGCGCACAGTTCTGTCCGGGAAAGTGAGAGGTGCACTCAGCAAGTCTCTGGGCCAGAGGTTGATTGCTCTGCTCTGGACCTGGAGAATGTGCACCTAGGTTGAGTTGGCGCCTGGGGGCACTGCTCTGGTCTGGAGGCTGGGTGCCTCACTCTGGACCAGAAGCTGTGTGCCTCTGTCTGGGATGGTGGCTGCAGGCACTGCTCTGGTCCAGACGCTGTGGGTGCAGCCCTCTTGAAGGACCCACAGTTTTGACAGTCTAGCTAGGGATAACTGGTTGATGGTTGGCACAGTATCTGAGGGCTGCTGTAATGGCTCTCTGGCTTTTGTAGGTCTGAGGATGCAGCTGTGTGTCCCAGTGCCCTAGGGGAACTCAATAATGGCGGCAGAGCACAGCGCTCCTGCTTGCACTAGAGTCTGCGTGAGTCCAGGAAGTGTTTTGGTGCTGGGTGTCCTAAGCGTTAGAGCTGCTGACCCCCTCCGCTGGGGGTTTCCTCCTGCCAGAGACACGCAGTCTGGTGCCCTGGTGCCCACAGTTCTCTCTGAGGCGGCGAATCACGCGTGCAGGCAGTGCTCTGTGCAGGCGCCTGTGTCCCGGCTCTGCGTCCGGGCTGGCTCTTGGGGCACCTGCGGAACCCGAGTCTTTTCCAGGGGATGTCTGGGTAACCTGAGTTCGGTCCCAATTGTTTCCTGCTCCGTGGGGTTATCTCTTATATATATCTGGGAAATCCAGTCTATGGTGTTGTGGGCCCACAGTTCAGTCTGGGACCGTGACCAGATCGTGCTGGCATGTAGCTCTGGGCTGGCGACCAAGCGCCTGGCAGAACCGGGATCTCTTCCTCGGTTTAGCCGGGTGAGTTAAAGCTGATTGAATCCCCCACTGTGGGGTATCCTCTCACCTGTGAAACACAATCACTTGTGTTTTATGGCCGAGTTCTGATTGCTGGTCACTGTGCCAATCCTGCTGTGCTGCTCCTCAGAATGAGAGGCCTATCCGCTCCGCCATCTTGCCCCGCCCCCTTCCATCTCTTATATTCTATTTGTGATGCTTACCTTTGTGGTTCCTGATCTTTTCTCTAAGTTCTCCAGCTCCAGGGTTTTCTCTGTCGTGTTTTCTTTATTGATTCTAATTCTATTTTCATGTCTTGCACCATTTCCTTCATCTGTTTGAATGTGGATTCCTGTCTTTCCATTATGACCTCTATTGTTGTTGTTGTTGTTCATTTCCTCTTTATATGCCACTTCCTGTGCCTTTATTTCTCTGGCTGTAGTTGCCTGTATTTCTTTGAGAGCTTCATTCGTCTCCTCTTTATTTGCCTCTAATAACTGGATAAGGATAGATTTGAGATCATTTTCCTGTGTTTCTGACTATTGGGGTTGCTGGTGAAGCCATGATATCCTGATTTTTGTTGGACATGTTCTCATGCTGATGTCTAGCCATCTGCTTATCTGTTACATTCACTGTTTGTTCCTGGAGTCTGTATTTCAGACTGGGTCCATCTGACTCTGGTGTCTGGAGTATTACTCAGGAAGATGAGAGAGGTCCACTAGTTTGACAGTGGATGGTGATGTTTCAGCTGTAGCTAAGGGAAAACGGTTGCATGCACGTGTGTGTGAGTGCAGGGATGTGCATGGAAGTGTGCCCTGAAGAGCAGGGTTTTAGGTGAGTAGCTGCCTGGAAGGGGGGAGCTTAAGCACAGGAAGGGGTGTGGGTGCTGGCACTGTTCACAGGCTCAATGTACATGGCCAGGTTGCCCTGAATACCTCAGTGGCCTACAGGCCTGTCTTTCTCTCCTCCTGGTATTCAGATCTGTCTGGGCTCAAGGAATTGTTTGCCTGGACTCCACTGGTAGACCCACAAAACAGAACAGGGGCTTCAATGTTGACAATGCTGTCCCAAGGATCCCTTTGTTGCCCAGTGTGGGTGTGGGTGAGGGTAAAGGAGATCCGATGTCTAGCTGCTTGCATATAGGGACCCTGGACCTGGGGCTCTGCATGCACTCACTAACTTGAATGCATAATCAGAAAGTACAGTGGTTCCCCCTGTTCTCTACTCTCAGATTTGGGCCTGTAGGGGCAAATGAGAGTGTAGAAGATCTGTCAGCTCAGTGGTGTCCACTGTTTGGCCTTCAAACATGGAGACCCATAATTGGGGTAGCCACATCTGCAGTATCAGTCACCTAGCATGGAGGCACATGCTTGGGGCAACCACTGCTGCCTCTGCCTAGCAGAGAGACCTGTGTTCGGGGAAAGATGGAGTGCAGGGGGGTTGAATATCCACCACTCAGTCCCCAGAGAAGTCCATGAGTGACCTGGACGCAAACTGTCCCAGCTCTTTGGTTGTCTCCTCTTGTCCAGGAAGCCTCAATGTTGATGTTCTGACTTTAGCTGCCCCTCCACTCACCTATTTTGGAGTTTTGGATCCTGTGGTGGCAGGTGGCTGTATGGGCCACCCAAGTCTGCAGGCAACTGTACCTCCCAGTTCTGCTGCAATGGCAGGCGGTTGTAAGGGCCTCCCTGTGGGTGCTGTATAGACCTCCCAGGTGTGTAGCAGTGATGGCAGGGTGGCAGCTAGCCCTCCAGAAACCTTCATGCTCCATGCCTGAGATAACAGAAGTGGTTACCCAAGTATGAGTCTCTCTCTGCCCAGCAGACAAACAGTGGATACCACCCAGCTGAAATATCTCCTACACTCTCATTTGCCCTTGCAGGGCCAAATCTGAGAGTAGAGAACAGGGGGAACCACTGTCCTTACGATTATGCCTATGAGTGAGTGAGTGTGCCTTCAAGTGAGTGCTTGCAGAACCCCGGATCCAGGGTTCCTCTACGCTAGCAGCCAGACATCAGATCCCTCCCACCCACACCCCCACTGTGGGCAACATAAGGGTTCTTAGGACAGCATTCTCAACATTGAAACCCATGTTCTGTGGGTCTACCAGTGGAGTCCAGGCAAACAATTCCCATAGCCCAGACAGATCTGAATACCAGGAGGAGAGTAAGACAGGCCTATTGGCCACTGAGGTATTCAGGACACCTGCCCATGTGCACTGTGCCTGGGAACAGCACCAGCACCCACACCTCCTCCTGTGCTTAAGCACCACATTCCAGGCATCTACTCACTTTAGCACCTTGTCCTTCAAGGCACACTTCCATTCACATGCCAGTGCTAACCCCCCTCACTTGTTCACCTGCACGTGCAACCTTCCTCCCTTAGCTACAGCTGAAAACACCAATATCCACTCTCATACCGGTGGACAGATCTGATCTTCCTGAAGAATACTGCAAGCACCAGAGAAAGACAGACCCACTCTGAAGTACAGAATCCCAGAACAAACAGCGACAGTTATAAATAAGCAGATGGCTATAAGTGGACATAAGAACACATCGAACAAAATCAGGATATCATGGCTTCACCAGCACTCCCAAAAAGCAATGGACATGCTAATTCATCAGAAACACAGGAAAATGAGCTCAATTAGGCTTATCAAGATATTAGAGGCACGTAAAGAGGAAACAAATAAAGCTCTCAAAGAAATACAGGCAAATGCAGCTAAACAGAGAAAGGAACATGTGGAAGCATATAAAGAGAAAACAAACAAAGCTCTCAAAGAAATGCAGGCAACTACAGCCAGACAAATAGAGGCACAAGTAGAGGCACAATTTGTGGCATATAGAGAGGAAATGAACAAAAAATAAAATAGAGGGCACATGAAAAGACAGGATTCCACATTCAAACAGATGAAGGAAATGGTGCAAGACATGAAAACAGAATTAGAATCAATAAAGAAAACAGACAGAAAAAACCCTGGAGCTGGAGAACTTAGAGAAAAGATCAGGAACCAAATAGAATACAAGAGATGGAAGAGAAAAATCTCAGGTGCTGAAGATATACTTGCAAAAATTGATATTTCTCTCAAAAAAAAAGTAAAATCAGAAAAGTTCCAAATGCAAAACATTGAAGAAATCAAGGATGCCATGAAAAGACAAAATCTAAGACTAAAAGGAATAGACAAAAAAGAAGATTCCAGGCTCCAAGGTCCAGAAAATATTTTCAAGAAAATCATAGAAGAAAATTTTCCCAACTTGAAGAGACAGATGTCCATAAACATACAAGAGGCCTACAGAAAACAAAATAAATTAGACAAGAAAAGAAACTCCTCGTGTCACATAATAATCAAAACACTAAATCTGCAGAACAAAGAAAAACTATTAAAAGCAGCAAGGGAAAAAGGCCAAGTAACCTAGAAAGGTAGACCTATCAGAATCACACCAGACTTCTCAACAACAACCAGATGTTTCTTTCTCAAATGAAAGCCAGAAGGGGCTGCACAGATGTCATGCAGACTCTAAGGGACCACAGAGGCCAACCCAGACTACTATACAAAGCTTTCAATGAACATAGATGGAGAAAACAAAATATTCCATGACAAAACTAAACTTAAACAATATCTATGCAGCAACCCAGCCCTAAAGCAGATACTAGAAGGAAAACTCCAAGCAAACGAAAATAACTACACCCAAGAAAACAGCATATAGATAACTTCACAACAAGAAAAATTAAAAGAAAACAAGCATTGAAACACAGTAACACCAACTCTACAATAAAAGGAACTAACATTCATTGATCACCATTATCTATCAATATTAACGATTATCTATCAACATTAACGGACTCAACTCTCCAATAAAAGAACAGAGACTAACAGAATGGTTGTGGAAGCAGGATCCAACATTCTGCTGCATCCAAAAAACACAATGAAACCAAAAGTTGGTTCTTTGAGAATATCAACAAGATAGGCAAACCCTTAGCCAAATTAACTAAAAGGCAGAGAGAAACTATCCAAATCAGAAACAAAAAGGGGGACATAACAACACACACTGAGAAAATCCAATCATTAGGTCTTACCACAAAGGTCTATATGCCACAAAATTTGAAAATCTAAATGAAATGGACAATTTTTCTTAATAGATTCCATTCACAAAAATCAAGATCAGGTAAATAGATTGAATAGTCCTATATCCCCCAAGGAAATAGTAGCAGTCATCAAAAGTCTCCCTTCCAAAAAAAGCACAGGGTCAGATGGTTTCAGCGCAGAATTCTACCAGACCTTTAAAGAGGAGCTAACTCCAATTCTCTCCAAACTATTCTACAAAACAGAAACAGAAGGAACATTACCAAACTCATTCTATGAAGCCATAGTCACCTTGATACCTAAAACACAAAAAGATGTATAAAAAGAACTTTAGACCTATCTTATGAACATTGATGGCAAAATACTCAATAAAATGCTTGCAAACCAAATCCAAGAATGCATAAAAGATATAATCTACCATAATCAAATAGGCCTCATCCCAGGCATGCAAGTGTTGTTCAATATATGGAAATCCATCAATGTAATCCACCATATAAACAAACTGAAGGAGAAAAACCACATGATCATCTCCTTAGATGCTGAAAAGCATCAAATGGACTTAATAGATATCTACAAAACTTTTCACTCAAACTCAAAAGAGTATACCTTCTTTTCAGCAACTCATGGAACCTTCTCAAAAATTGACATAATCCAATACCCATTCATGTTTAAAGACTTGGAGAGATCAGGGATACAAGGCACAGACCTAAACATGGTAAAGACAATATAAAGCAAGCCTATAGCCAACATCAAACTAATCGGAGAGAAACTGAAATCAATCCCACTGAAATCAGGGACAAAGCAACGCTGTCCACTCTCTCTGTATCTCTTCAACATAGTACTTGAAATCCTAGCTACAGCAATAAGACAACTAAAGGAGATCAAGGGGACACAAATCAGAAAGGAAGAAGCCAAAGTATCACTATTTGCAGATTATATGATAGTATACCCGAGTGACCTCAAAAATTCAACCAGAGGGGATTTGGCAAGATAGTGGTGCCAGGAGAACACTGCATCTGAGGAACAGGACAACATTTTCCATACAGAGAACAAGAGACTGAACTCTGGGCCCTAAAACAACAGCAATCCCATGGTGTGGGAATCAGTTGGGTCGACTCTCAAGTCACCCAGCCAGAACCCAGAAGAGATCCCAGGTCGCACAGGCACTCAGTCGCCAGACCAGACCATGTGTCCTGATCACCTTCCCAGGCTGAAAAGTGGGCATAAAAACACCAGAGACTGGGAGTACCAGTTGCAAGAAAAACCCACAGGGAAGGAAGGAAACAGCACTGACCTCAGGTCACCCAGTCTTTCCCTGGAAAAGGTCCTGCAGAATGGTGGGTGTGCACCGCCAGCACTGAACTGGGCTCCAGCTGCGAGCACAAAGACTTGCTGCATGCCCAACTCTCTGTCACAGACAGAACTGTGCACCCCAGGGCACCAGAGATTGGGAGTCCCTGTCAGGAGAAAAATGAACACAGAAGGAAGCAAACGGGGACTGAATTAGGTCACCCAGTTTATCCCTGGAAAAGGCCCCACACTGGCGGGCATGCACACCACCAGCCCAGAGGCCTGCTCTGTACCAACTATACCTCACAGACAGAATTGTGCACCCCAGGACACCAGAGACTAGGAGTCCCTGTCAGGAGAAAACCCCACAGGGAAAGAAGCAAACGGGGATGAACTTGGGCCAACCAGCATATCCCTGGAGAAGGTCGCACAGACCAGCGTGCTTGCCAACCCAGGGACCTGCTTTGCACCAACTAGCCTGCTGCTCCCATGAGCACAGCACTCACCTTCCACTGATTACTGCTTGGGTATTGGGGCACAGAGCTCCAACCTCAGACCTAAGAAGCCTGGGATCCCCAAAACAAACCCCCAGATACTGCTCCAAAGAGCAACCAGTTATCGCTAACAAAACTAACCAAACCAAGGGGCACCAAAGTTATAGCAGCAGTTCACTAAATGTACAGCAAGAAGCAGGGCAGCTGTCTCCAGGACTTCTCCGGGTGAGAGGAGAACCATCTTGACTAACAAGGAGCAGAGTTACTACTCAGGTCTGTACGCCTGAGATGAGCTGTGGTAATTTCTGAAAAACACCAGCCATTCAGTAGCCATACCCAAAAAGCTGAGGAGGCTTCCTTCAGGAAAAACCATCTTCCTGCCAAGGGGATTTTCTCCACCACAGGATTCCAGGAACCACCAGAAACTAACACCCAACACCCAAGATAGCCCAATGGGTAGAGGCCAGAGTAAAAGCTCAACCACAAAAGAGCAATATGGCATCTCCAGAATCCAGTTATCAAGGGGCAAGCAGCTCTGAACACCCCAGCATAAATGAAATTCAAGATGATGACCTAACATCTATGCTTATGAAGAGGATAGCAGAGGAAACAAATAAAATGCATAAAAAACTAAAGATAAGTCAAACAGATTATGGCCATCCGTAAAGAAATACAGGAAGTTGCAGCTAAACAGTTTGTGGCCTTTAGAGAAGAAATACTTAAATCATTGAAAGAAATAAAAGAATCAGAGGGTTGTTCAAACAGCTGAAGGAATTGAAGGAAAGACAGGAAAATACAGTCAGACAGGTTAAAGAAATCAACAAAACAGCTCAAGATCTGAAGATAGCATTGGAAAACTTAAAGAAAACACAAATGGAGGAAATTGTGGAGAGAAAGAACATAGGGAAGAAACCAGGAACTACAGAGGTAAGCATAACTAATACACTACAAGAGATGGAAGAAAGAATCTCAGGTGTGGAAGATACAATGGAAGAAATAGATGTATCTGTCAAAAGAAAATATTAAATCTAAAAAATTGCTGATACAGACCATCCAAGAAATTCAAGACAACAAAAAAAGACAAAACCTAAGAATAATAGGAATAGAGGAAAAAGAAGATTCCCTCCTCCAAGGCCCAGAAAATATTTTCAACAAAATCATTTAAGAAAATTTCCTTAACTTAAAGGACAGGTCAATAAGAATAAAAGAGGCCTATAGAACACCCAATGAATTAGATCAGAAAAGAAAATCCTTCTGCCACATAATAATCAAAACAGTAAGTATACAGAACAAAGAAAAAATACTAAAAGCTGCAACAGAAAAGGCCAAGTAACATATAATGGCAAACCCATCAGAATCACACCTGAATTCTCAACAGAAACTATGAAAGCCAGAAGTGCCTGGATGGATATCATGCAGGCCCTAAGAGAACACAGATGTCAGCCCAGGCTACTATTCCCAGCAAAACTCTCAGTCCTCACAGAGAAAACAAGATATTCAATGACAAAAACAAATTTCAATAATACCTACACAAAAATCCAGCGTTACAGAAGATACTGGAAGGAAAAATACAACCCAAAAAAACTAGCTACTTTCAAGAAAACACAGGAAATAAGCAAACTCACTACAGTAAAACAAAAAGCAACCAAGCATACAAACTTATTACAACAGCCAATGTCAAAATCAAAGGTCCTAACAGCCAATGGTCATTAATCTCTCTCAACATCAATGGACTCAATTCTCCAATAAAAATACACAGACTAACAGAATGGATGAATAAACAAGACCCACCAATCTGCTGCATACAAGAAACCCACCTAAGGCACAAAGATAGACATTACCTGAGGGTAAAGGGATTGAAGACAGCTTTCCAAGCAAATGGACCCAAGAAGCAAGCAGGAGTAGCCATTCTAATATCTGATAAAATAGACTTTTGACCAAAATTAATAAAAAGAAATGGAGAAGAACACTTCATACTCATCAAGGGAAAATTCCACCAAGAAGACATCACAATCCTTAAACATCTATGCTCCAAATACAAGGGCACACACATTTGTAAAAAGAAACATTGATAAAACTTAAACCACACATAGACCCCCACACATTAATAGTGGGAGACTTCAATATCCCACTCTCAACAAAGGACAGTCCAACAAAACAGAAATTAAACAAAGAAACAATGTCTCTAACAGAGGTCATGAATCAAATGGACCTCACGGACATATACAGAACCTTACACCCAAACACAAAAGAATTTACCTTCTTTTCAGCACCTCATGGAACCTTGTCCAAAATAGACCAAATAGTTGGTCACAAAGAGAGCCTCAATAAATACAAGAAGATTGAAATAATCCCTTGTATCCTATCTGATCACCATGGAATAAAGCTGGACTTCAACAACAACAGAAATACCAAAAAGCCTACACACACATGGAAACTGAACAACTTGCTACTAAATGACAGCTGGGTCAGGGAAGAAATAAAGAAAGAAATTAAAGTCTTCCTAGAATTCCATGAAAATGAAGGCACAACATACCCAAACTTATGGAACACGATGAAAGCAGTGATAAGAGGAAAGTTCATAGCCCCAAGTGCCTTCAAGAAGAAATTCAAAACATCTCATTCAAGCAACTTAATGGCTCCTAAAAAAAAAGTCCTAAAACAAAACAAAACAAAACAAAAAAAAAAAACAGACACACCAAAAAGAGTAGTCAGCTGGAAATAATCAAACTCAGGGAAATCAACAAATCAACAATTAGAAACAAATAAAACAATTCAAAGAATCAAGGAAACAAGAGCTGGTTCTTTGAGAAAATCAACAAGATTTGCCGCCTCAGATAGAACTGTGGGCCCCAGGGCACCAGGGCACCAGAGACTGCATTTCACTGTCAGGTGCAAACCCACAGGGAGGGAAACAGCTGGTCATAACTCAGAGCACTCAGCTGACACCCCCACCCTGAAAAGGTCTCTGGAAATTTATCCAGTTTAGGCAGACACCCAGGCTCCCAAAGGCCAGAAAGGCAGAGCCACGGGCTGTCGTCTGTGCCTGAGGGTTCTACTCGCCACTCCAGACAGAACAGCGGTCCCCAAAGCAAAGACTGGGTGTCTCTGGCAGGAGGAAACCCCCAGCGGATGGGATCATCAGGTCTAACGCTCAGGACACCCTGCACCAAAAGACTTTCTGGATTCACGCAGACTCTAGGCTCTAGCTTTCTAATGCAGGCAGGAATGCTGTGCTCACCCGCCATTATTGAGTACCCCTAGGTCACTGGGGCACACAGCTGTATCCTCAGACCTACAAAAGCCAGAGAGCCATTACAGCAGCCCTCAGATACTGTGCCAAGGATCAACCAGTTATCCCTAGCTAGACTGACAAAACTGTGGGAATCCCTGGTTCTTCAAGAGGGCTGCACCCACTTCATCCAGACCAGAGCAGTGCCTGCAGCCGCCATCACAGACAGGGACACACAGCTTCTGGTCCAGAGTGAGGCACCAAGCCTCCAGACCAGAGTGGCGCACCCAGGCGCCAACTCAACCTAGGTGCACATTCTCCAGGCCCAGAGCAGAGCACTCAGCCTCTAGCCTAGAGACTTGCTGGGCGCTCCTCTCACTTTCTCAGACATAACTGTGTGCCCCAGGATAACAGAATGAGTTTCCCTGTTGGGAGAAAACCCACAGCTAGGGAATCAGCAGGTTCTTCAAGAAGACTGTACCTGGAAAACTGTAACAGCAGCAGCTCACTAAATTTATAATGAGAAACCCAGCAGTGGGGCAGCTGTCTTGAGAACTTCTATGGGTAAGAGGAGATCCCCCCTGCCTAACAAAGACCACAGCTACTACTCAGGGCTGTACACCTGAGGTGAGCAGTGGCAATTCCTGAGAAACACTGGCCATATAGTGACCATAACCAAAAAGCAGAGGAGGACTCCTTCAGGAAAAATCATCTTCCAGCCAAGGGGATTCTCCCTACCTCAAAGAAATAGAAGCAGTCATCAAAAGTCTCCCATCCAAAAAAAAAAAAAGCCCAGGACCAGATGACTTCAGCGCAGAATTCTACCAGACCTTCAAAGAAGAGCTAACTCCAATTCTCTTCAAATTATTCCACAAAACAGAAACAGAAGGAACATTACCAAACTTATTCTATGAAGCCACAGTCACCTTGGTACCTAAACCTCACAAAGACTCAACAAAGAAAGAGAATTTCAGGCCAATCTCCCTTATAAACATTGATGCAAAAATACTTAACAAAATACTTGTAAACCGAATCCAAGAACACATCAAAGATATTATCCACTATGACCAAGTAGGCTTCATCCCAGGTATGCAGGGGTTGTTCAATATACGGAAATCCATCAATGTGGTCCACCATATTAACAAACTGAAAGAAAAAAACCATATGATAATCTCCCTAGATGCTGAAAAAGCATTTGACAAAATCCAACCTCCATTCATGTTTAAAGTATTGGAGAGATCAGGGATACAAGGCACATATCTAAACATAGTAAAGGCGATATACAGCAAGCCTATAGCCAACATCAAACTGAATGGAGAGAAACTTAAAGCAAACCCACTGACATCAGGGACAAGACAAGGCTGCCCACTGTCTCCATATCTCTTCAACATAGTGCTGGAAGTCCTTACTAGAGCAATAAGACAGTTGAAGGAGATCAAGGGGATACAGATGGGAAAGGAAGTCAGATTATCGCTATTTGCGGATGATATGATAGTATACATGAGTGACCCCAAAAACTCTACCAGGGAACTCCTCCAGCTGATAAACACCTTCAGCAAAGTGGCCGGATACAAAATTAACTCAAAAAAATCAGTAACACTTCTGTATACAAAAGACAAAAGGGCTGAGAAAGAAATTAGAGAGAAACAACATCATTCACAATAGCCACAAATGACATAAAGTACCTTGGTGTAACCCTAAGCAAGCAAGTCAAAGACTTGTATGAAAAAAAATTCAAGTCTCTGAAGAAAGAATTAGAAGAAGATATGAGAAGATGGAAAGATCTCCCATGCTCATGGCTTTGCAGGATTAACATAGTAAAAATGGCCATCTTACCAAAAGCAATCTACAGATTTAATGCAATTCCCATCAAATTGCCAACACAATTCTTTACAGACCTGGAAAGAAAAATTCTCAACTTCATATGGAATAACAAGAAACCGAGAATTGCTAAAACAATCCTCTACAATAAAAGATCTTCTGGAAGTATCTCCATCCCTGATCTCAAGCTGTACTATAGAACAACAGTTATAAAAACTGCATGGTACTGGCATAGAAACAGAATGGTGGATCAATGGAACGGAACAGAAGACCCAGAAATAAACCCTCACACTTATGGACACCTTATTTTTGACAAAGATGCCAAAAACCATACAATGGAAAAAAGATAGCATCTTCAACAAATGGTGCTGGTCCAACTGGATGTCTACATGTAGAAAAATGAAAATAGATCCATCGTTATCACCCTGCACAAAACTGAAGTCCAAGTGGATCAAAGACCTCAACATAAAACCAGACACATTAAATCGGCTAGAAAAAAAAAAGTGGGGAATACCCTAGAACTCATTGGTACAGGAGAAAACTTCCTGAACAGAACACCAACAGCACAGGCTCTAAGAGCAACAATCAATAAATGGGACCTCATGAAATTGAAAAGCTTCTGTAAAGCAAAGGACACCGTCATCAAAACAAAGCGACTGCCTTTAGATTGGGAAAGAATCATCACCAACCCTTTATCTGACAGAGGACTCATATCCAATATATATAAAGAACTAAACAAGCTGAAAAGCAACAAACCAAGTAATCCACTTAAAAAATGGGGAACAGAGCTAAAGAGAGAATTCTCTGTAGAGGAATATCGAATGGCAGAGAAGCACTTAAAGAAATGCTCAACCTCATTAGCCATTAGGGAAATGCAAATCAAAACAACCCTGAGATTTCACCTTACACC
The DNA here is from genome assembly GCF_907164565.1 of Psammomys obesus. Taxonomy (NCBI): domain Eukaryota; kingdom Metazoa; phylum Chordata; class Mammalia; order Rodentia; family Muridae; genus Psammomys; species Psammomys obesus. The sequence continues at coordinate 22,574,355 of NW_026596166.1, forward strand.
CATCAGAACGGCCAAGATCAAAAACTCAAGTGACAACACATGCTGGAGAGGTTGTGGAGAAAGGGGAACCCTTCTCCACTGCTGGTGGGAATGTAAACTTGTACAACCACTCTGGAAATCAATCTGGTGCTTTCTCAGTCAACTAGGAATAGCGCTTCCTCATGATCCAGCCATACCACTCCTAGGCATATACCCAAAAGAGGCTCAAGTACACAAAAAAGATATTTGCTCAACCGTGTTTGTAGCATCTTTATTTGTAATAGCCTGAAGCTGGAAACAGCCCAGATGCCCCTCAACTGAAGAATGGATGCAGAAACTGTGGTACATCTATACAATGGAGTATTACTCAGCAATGAAAAATAAGGAAATCATGAAATTTGCAGGTAAATGGTGGGACCTGGAAAGGATCATCCTGAGTGAGTTGTCCCAGAAGCAAAAAGACACGCATGGTATATACTCACTCATATAAACACACAACATAGAATAAACCTGTACATCTAAACAAACTAAGCAAAAGAGAGGACCCTAACTAAAATGTTCAATCCCCATCCTGAAAGGCAAAGAGGATGGACATCAGAAGAAAAAGAAAACAGGAAACAACCTAGGAACCTACTACAGAGGGCCTCTGAAAGCCTCTGCCATGCAGAGTGTCAAAGCAGATACTGAGCCTGATGGCCAACTGACGGGCAGAGTGAATGGAATTTATGTAAGAAGTGGGAAATAGTAAGAGCTGGAGAGGCCAGGAACTCCACAAGGAGAGCAACAGAATAAGAAAATTTGAACACAGGGAACTTCCCAGAGACTCATACTCAAACCAAGGACTATCCATGGAGATAACCTAGAACCCTGACAATGTAGCCACTTCTGATGAGAACTGATAGACTAAGATCAGAAAGAAGGAGAGGAGGACCCTCCCTATCAGTGGACTTGGGGATGGGCATTTATGCAGAAATGGGGGGAGGGTGGGACCGGAAGGGGAGGGGGGGTAATGGGGGGGATGCAAAATGAATAAAGTGTAATTAATAAAAGTTAAATAAAAAATTAAAAAATGAATAAATTGTAAAAAATAAAAATACAAAATAAATAAATAAAGTTTACATAAAATAAAAAAGAAGACTCCAGTCTCCAAGGTCCAGAAAATATTTTTAAGAAAACCATAGAAGAAAATTTCCCCAATATAGAGAAAGAGATGTCCATAAACATACAAGAGGCCTTTAGAACACCAAATAGACTAGACCAGAAGAGAAACTTCTCATATCACATCATAGTCAAAACACTAAATCTACAGAACAAAGAAAAGATTAAAAGTAACAAGGGTAAAAGGACAAGTAACCTATAAAGGTAGGCCTATCAGAATCACACCAGACTTCTCAATAGAAACTATGAAAGTCAGAAGGGCCTGGGTAGATGTCATGCAAATGTTTTTTTTAATTTTTATTTTTTAATATTAATTACAGGTTATTTACTTTGTATCCCAGCTGTAGGTCCCTCCCTCATTCCTTCCCAATCATACCCTCTCTCCCTAATCTCCTCCCTGCTTTTTTCTAAGTCCACTGAGAGGGGAAGGCCTCCACCCCTTCCATCTGACCCTAGTTTATCAGGTATCATCAGGAGTGGCTGCAATGTCCCCCTCTATTGCCTAGCAAGGCTGCTCCTCCCTCGGGGGAGGGGAGGTTAATGAGCCTGCCACTGAATTCATGTCAGAGACAGTCCCTGTTCCCTTACTAGAGCACCCACTTGAGTACTGAGCTGCCATGGGCTGCATCTGAGCAGGGGTTCTAAGTTAAATCCATGCATGGTCCCTGGTTGGAGAATCATTCTCAGAAAAGACCCCTGTGCCCAGATATGTTTGGTCCTTATAGAGCTCCTGTCCTTTCCAGGTCTTACTAACTCCTCCTTTTTTCATATGATTCCCTGTACTCTGTCCAAGGTTTGGATATGAGTCTCAGTATCTGTTTTGATACGCTGCTAGGTAGAGTCTTTCAGAGGCCCTCTATGGTCAGCTTCTGTCCTGTTTCTTGTTTTCTTCTACTTCAAATGTCAATCCTATTCGTATTTCTAAGTGAGGATTGATTATCTTACCCCGGATCCTCCTCCTTGTTTAGCTTCTTTAGATGTACATAAACCCATATGCCACAAAATTTAAAAATATAAATGAAATGGACAATTTTTTGATAGATTCCGCTTACCAAAATTAAATCAAGATCAGGTAGAAAGATTGAATAGTCCTATATCCCCCAAGGAAATAGTAGCAGTCATCAAAAGTTTCCCTTCAAAAAAAAAAAAAAAAAAGCCCAGCCCAGATGGTTTCAGTGCAGAATTCTACCAGACCTTCAGAGAAGAGCTACTCCAATTCTCTTCAAATTATTCCATAAAATAGAAACTGAGGGAACATTACCAAACTCATTCTATGAAGCCACAGTCACCTTGATACCTAAACCTCACAAAGACCCAACAAAGAAAGAGAATTTTAGACCTATCTCTCTTATGAACATTGATGCAAAAATAATTAAATACTTGCAAACTGAATCCAAGAACATATAAAAGATATCATCCCCCATGACCAAGTAGGCTTCATCCAAGGCATGCAAGGGTGGTTCAATATATGGAAATACATCAGTGTAATCCACCATACAAATAAACTGAAGGAGAAAAACCACATGATCATCTCCTTAGATGCTGAAAAAGCATTTGAGAAAATCCAACACCCATTCATGTTTAAGGTCTTGGAGAGATCAGGAATACAAGGCACATAACTAAACATAGTAAAGGCAATATACAGCAAGCCTATAGACAACATCAGACTAATCGGAAAGAAACTTACATCAGTCCCACTTAAGTCAGGAACAAGGCAAGGCAACCCTCTCCATATCTCTTCAACATTGTACTTGAAATCCTAGCTAGAGCAATAAGACAACTAAAGGGTATCAAGTGGATACAAATCAGAAAAGAAGAAGTCAAAGTATCACTATTTGCAGATGATATGATAGTATACATGAGTGACCCCAAAAATTCAACCAGAGAACTCCTTCAGCTGATAGACACCTTCAGCAAAGTGGCTGGATATAAAATTTACTTAAAAAAAAAAATCAGAAGTCCTCCTACATACCAAAGACATTATGGCCGAGAAAGAAATTAGGGAAACAACACCCTTCATGATAGCCACTAAAAACATAAAGTACCTTGATGTAACTCTAACCAAGCAAGTTAAAGACCTGTTTGATAAAACTTCAAGTCTCTGAAGAAAGAAATTGAAGAAGATATCAGAAGATGGAAAGATCTCCCGTGTTCATGGATAGGTAGGATTAACATAGTGAAAATGGCCATCCTGCCAAATGCAATCTACAGATTCAATGCAATTCCCATCAAAATACCAACACAATTCTTAACAGACCTTGAAAGAAAAATTCTCAACTTCATATGGAAAAACAAAAAACCCAGAAGTGCCAAAACAATCCTGTACAACAACAGATAGTCTGGAAGTATCTCCATTCCTGAGCTCAAGCTGTACTACAGAGCAATAGTAATAAAAACTGCATGGTATTGGCATAGAAACAGAATGGTGGATCAATGAAACTGAATAGAAGACCCAGAAATGAACCCACACATCTATGGATACTTGATTTTTGACAAAGAAGCCAAAACCATACAATGGAAAAAAGACAGCATCTTCAACAAATGGTGCTGGTCCTACTGGATGTCTACATGCAGAAAATTGCAAGTAGAGCCATATTTATCACCCTGAACAAACTAAAGTCCAAGTGGATCAAAGACTTCAGCATAAAACTAGACACACTAAATTGGTTAGAAGAAAAAGTGGGGAAGAGCATTGAACTCATTGGCACAGGAGACAACTTCCTGAACAGAACACCAACAGCACAGGCTCTAAGATCAATAAATAAATGGAACCTCATGAAACTGAAAAGCTTCTGTAAAGCAAAGGACACTGTCGTCAAAACAAAACGACAGCCTACAGACTGGGAAAGGATCTTCACCAACCCTATATCTGACAGAGGACTAATATCCAGTATATATAAAGAACTCAAGAAGTTAAACAGCAACAAATCAAGTAATCCAATTAAAAAATGGGGTACAGAGCAAAACAGAATTCTCTATAGAGGAATATAGAATGGCAGAGAAACAATTAAAGAAATGCTCAACGTCCTTAGCCATTAGGGAGATGCAAAACGACCCTGAGATTTCACCTTACACCCATCAGAATGACTAAGATAAAAACTCAAGTGACAACACATGTTGGAGAGGTTCTGGAGAAAGGAGAACTCTCCTCCACTGTTGGTAGGAATGTAAACTTGTACAACCACTTTGCAAATTAATCTGGTGCTTTCTCAGACAATTAGGAATAGTGCTACCACAAGGTATATCCAGCTATACCACTCCTAGGCATATATCCAAAATATTCTCAACTACACAAGAAGAACATTTGTTCACCATGTTTGTAGAAGCTTTATTCATAATATCCAGAACCTGGAAATAATCCAGATGTCCCCCAGTGGAGGAATGGATACAGAAATTGTGGTCCATTTACACAATGGGAATACTACTCAACAATTTTAAACAAGGAAATCATGAAATTTGCAGGCAAATGGTGAACATCCTGAGTGAGGTATTTCAGAAGCAGCAAATGGTGAACATCCTGAGTGAGGTATTTCAGAAGCAGAAAAGAACATCCTGAATGAGGTGTTTCAGAAGCAGACACACATGGTATATACTCACTTATAAGTGTTTACTAGACCTATAAGAGGATAAACATAGTAAAATATGTACACTTAAAGAAGCTAAACAAGGAGGAGGACTCTGGGTAAGATGATCAATCCTCACTGAGAAATACAAATGGGGTGGACATTGGAAGAAGGAGAAAACTAGAAACATGATAGGAGCCTACCACAGAGGGTCTCTGCAAGACTCTACTTAGCAGTGCATCAAAGCAGATGCTGAGATTCATAACCAAACTTTGGGCAGATTGCAGGGAATCCTATGAAAGAAGGGGGAGATATTGGGGCCTGGAGAGGACAGTAGCTCCACAAGGAGAGCAACAGAACCAAAATATGTGGGCACAGGGGCCTTTTCTGAGACTGACTCCAACCAAGGACCATTTGTTGATACAAACTAGAATCCTTGCTCAGATGTAGCCCATGCAGCTCAGTATCCAAGTGGGTGCTCTAGTAAGGGAAACAGGGACTGTGTCTGACATGAACTCAGTGTCGGGCACTTTGACTATTGCCCTCCCTGAGGCTGGCAAAGCCTTGCCAGGCCACAGAGGAGGACAATGCAGCCAGTCCTGATGAGACCTGATAGGCTAGGGTCAGATGGAAGGTGAGGAGGACCTTCCCTATCAGTGGACTTGGATGGGGGAATGGGAGGAGATGAGGGATGTAGTGAGGGTGAGAATGGAAGGGAATGAGGAGGGGTCTACAACTGGGATACAAAGTAAATAAACTGTAATTAATATAAAAATAAAATACAGTAAATTGTAAAAAAGGGTAAAAATTTTAAAAGCTGTAAAAACAATAGGCAATTGTCCTATGACTCACCCTGGAACACTATTGACTGCATGTTTAAACAACAATGAAATGGAAAGGATTGACTCTGTGCAGAGAAAGATTTAGGCAGTATGTTTCTAAGAGAGAGAAAAGAGAACTCTACCATCAGGGAGGTTATTTGCTTACATGAATCCACCGTAAGGTGAGACGCCCCAGTTCTTCTTGAATAAATAGAGTTCCTCCTCATTGGTGGCATAGCAATAGTTAGGGCCTCCTTCCTGGAGTGGTGTGACTATGTGCGTGATATGGTACTCCTCTCCTACATGCCAAGAGAAAATAACATAACTATTCTCTAGAAATCTCAGTCCCTCTCTCTCATAACACAAGTAAGTGAATCCCTCACCCAAGTGAATGACCCTTACTGTTCTCCCTCTGCTCAGTGTTTCACAACCTTGGGAGTTCTTGTAGGTTCTGTATAAAAGAACAGATGCTGAGATGACCCTGAGATGTCCCTCTTGGCACATCCTAGGCCTAGACTCCTTCCTGCAGCTGCCAGCAGGTCTGTTCAGGAAGCTGAGGTGTTTATAATTTTCATTCCAGAGTAGGTGCTCAGACCAGGATCCAAAAGGCATTGAGTCCTCCTTTGCTTTTAGAATTAGTCACCATGCATGTCTATATGCCTCATTCCTGCCTATCTGCCTGTCTGCCTGCTGGCCTGCCTTCTTTGCCTTCAAGACAATGTCTTATTCTCCCTGTGAAGCTGGTTTGAACTTGTAGGAGGCCTCCAGCCTCAGTTTGGCAGCTACAGAAATTAAGAACATTAGTAACCATTACAATGAAAATTTTTAACTATAACATTGAAACAAATGGTTCAAGGGATTCTGAAAAGCAACCAAATACAAAGTCATCAAATTCAAGGTTTCCAGGCCTTGTCACCCACGGTTCCTTCTGTCTGGTGAAGTCTATGAACACAGACACTAGATATGTTCTCTGACAGTCATGGGAAGAAAAGGGGAAGAAACAATCTCAGATCAGGAAGGACTTTTCATAATTTTACTATGGATCTGCACAAAACACCACAGGTCTCAATTATCTTCTTAGTGTTCTTCCTTGCAGACTTTAGAAACTTCTCACATAAATCGTGAGGGAGGATCACAGGACGCAGACTTCTGACTTTCTGAACTGCAATGAAAAAGAGAAAAGTTTTAGACAACAGGGCCTCCTGTTCATTAGCAAAATTCATCTAGAGAGCCTGGGAGAGAAAGGAAATGTCATTGGAATTCTCTCCATGAGTCCCTCCCCATGATGGAATCACAAAGTGAGCCGGATTTGTTTTCTCCAAGCTCTGGGTACAGCTGACTGGGAGCTGGGACTATGGACTTTATAGCCAGCTTGAGTGGATGGAGCAATAGTTTTGAATGTGACTGTGAGATGTGTGTAATTGGACCACGGAAGCCAAAGACTGAGGACATGGACAAGGAAATGCAACATTCTCTGTGGTGGTGCTCAGTGCTCCAGACATCAGACACCTGTCCACCAGCATGTGCTTACTTTACTAGTGAGCCCTAGACTCACACTTGTGTGGCTGAGCCAGATGCAAGGGGACAGTTAGGTTTCAGACCATACAGAAGTGCACCTGCCTCCAGCTTTTCCCAGCATCCCTTGGTCCCTACCTGCTGCTGGGCATGGCTAGGATAACCTTGGACCAACTATGTTGTGCTTTCCAGCCCAGGGACAGGGTCTTCCCCTTATTATATACCAAGCATTTAGGTTTCCTTATCTCTCTCTTATCTCACTCTACTTTCTGTGTATCTTTCCTCTTTTTCTTCTTCTCCTCACTCTTTCTTCATTCTCTCTCTGTGCATGCTTTTCTCTTTTTCTCTACCCCTTCTCCATTACTGCAGCCAAGAGCTGTTCCCAATAAACCTGCATTTCTAGACTATAACTTTATCTTGCAATCAGCTCATTCCTGGGTTTAAACGGGGAATTAATTCTACACAAGTCTTCTCCACGTCAGACACCTGTGGTTACTTACCTGTGCTTTCCTCTGGGACATTTTCCCCAGGCTGCTCAGCAGATGTTGATGTACTTGGGGTGACGGCATTAGTGTTCTTCTCTACTGAACACTGCTGTGGTGGGCTGGAGATTTTGGTTGGTACTGAGGAAGGTTGAGCTTCCTTTGGTGTTAATGTTCCATGAGGTCCTACTTCTCCACTTTTGTTTTCTTCAGGTTCATACAATGGATGAAATGGAATAGCGTGCTAACTGGAACATCCTGATTGATTAATTAAATAAATAATTAATTAATTTTTAATATTAATCACAGTTTATTTACTTTGTATCCCAGTTCTAGACCCCTCCCTCATTCCCTTCCAATCCCACCCTCCTTCCCTCATCTCCTCCCTACCCCTCTCTAAGTCCACTGATAGGGGAGGTCCTCCTCCCCTTCCTTCTGACCCTAGCTTATCAGGTCTCATCAGGAATGGCTTCAATATCCCCTCTGTGGCCTAGCAAGGCTGCTCTTTCCTTGGGGTGGGGGTGTCAAAGAGCCAGCCACTTACCTGTGCTTTTCTCTGGGTCATTTTCCGCAGGCTGCTTGGCAGATGTTGATGTGCTTTGGGTTATGACCTCAGCGTTCTCCTCTACTGAACACTGCTGTGGTAGGCTGGAGGTTTTGATTGGTACTGAGGAAGGTTGCGCTTCCTTTGCTGTTGATGTTATGCCAGGTCCCACTTCTCCACTTTTTGTTTTCTTTAGGTCCATGCAATAGATCAAATGGAATAGAGCAACAACTGGAACATCCTGATTTTATGACCTCCCAGAAAGCTGCCCGCTCTGCTTCTTCCTCTTCTTTTTTCTTCTACAGGAAAAGGATTTAGGTAAATACTTGAAATCTCAGAAGAAAAGTCTTGTCATCACAGAGATGAACAAAACCTAGTTCTGTTCATGTCTGACATCTCAGAATTGGATCAAAAAACCTGGTGTGGTGGAAAACATCCAGTACCCCCTTACTCAGTTTTTATATGGATGTCTCTAGTAATAGCTAAGTCTCAGTCTTCTCTACACTCCACCCATATTTGTGTGTGTGTGTGTGTTTTGTGTGTGTGTGTGTGTGTGTGTGTGTGTGTGTGTGTGCATTGGCTGGTATGGATGCAAGTGCATTTATGTGCAAGTGATTGTGGAGCTTATTCATTGACTCAGACTCCACGTCCCACTGTCTCTGTGCTCCTCATACTGACCATCTCCATTAGGTATTTTTCATATTCCCTGTTATATTTGTTTAGTAGGATCCTCTTCAGAGCCTCAACCCTGTCAAAAACAATGTTTAGGATCTGAAATACAAAATCAAATTGGAGAATTAGAACAGTTCTAATGTGAGAAAAAAAGGGAGTAAAACAAGTTGGGAAAGGCAGCAGTAACTCATGCACAGCTTGAACCCTATTCCCAGCCACCCCTCTCCTCTTTTCTGCTCTACTGAGGCAGCATATTACCCCTTTCCACCAAGTGTCAGGATCTGTGGATTTTCTTTGAGTAGCTTCAGGCTGCTCTGGAGATATTTGTCCATCAGCTTAGGCAACAAAGATCCACCTTGATTAAATTCGATCTTCTTCCCTGGGCATCCCTTTTTCAATATTTTGGGCCAATGTTGATTTTTTTCCAAATGTAATCTAAAGGAATAAAGGAGAGTGAATAGGATGTACAGAAAATGTTGACATGTTTAAATGAGGACTGGAGGAAATTTGGACTCTGCATGCAGGATTTCAGAAGTTCCTGGAGTTTACAGAGGCACACCCTGAAATCCATCATCAGTTTCCATCCCAGTGTCTGGAAAGAGATGCGTCTTTACTGTAATATTAAACTAGCACATTTAAAAAATATAACTGTCAAGAAGCATAGCTAAGCTGTTAAGGTGCATGCTTGTCATCTCAGCACTCAGGAGGCAGCACATAGAATTAATCACAGATCTTTGAGGAAACAGGGCATAACCCTGAACTTCAAAACAGGAAATAAACACAAACACCATATGGATTGCTGCTCATAGAGCACCTTTGTGTATTGTTTCCCAGCAGGGCACAACCTCACCCGAGAGACCATTAGGCAATGAAAGGAGACACTGAGGGTGCTCAGAGTTAGGAGTGCATGTGCTGTGGTTACCTGGTGGGGTGCTGCACCCAGGGATGCTGCTGATGTGCTTCAACCCTCACATCAGTCCAAAAGTCAAGAACAATTCATGACCCTGTCAGAAACTCTACTTGAGAGGAGGGTATGATCAGAATCATTTTATGTGCATATGTGCTTTTCAGCTCCGTATGAAAAGCTGATATATCAGAGGACACAAGAATCTTTTGTAAGAATGATTTGTCTTTGGAAGGTTAAGAAAATGAGAGGGAGATACAACATGAGCTCAAGAGAACACCTTCATGTTACAGAATATCAACAGTGGAAAACAAACAGAAGAATCTTTGTTCTAGCAGTTGTAAGAGCAGGGAAATGCAAACTGTCCTGCTGAACCCATCTCTAAACCTGAGTTTTCTCCTCCTCTGTGGAACAAGAAGGTGCACACACAGTCTTCTTAAGATCAAGGAAGTCATGGCCAGAAAACCCCACCCCATTGCCTGAGCTCCTCAGAGTCCTGTGCATCTCCTTAGAATTTCACCAAATTCAGGGTGAGAATTCACTAGTGAGATTTTAACAGCATTCACTTCGTCAAACACAGCACTCTTGTCACTGAGCTTATAAGAGTCATTCCCTGACGTTAGATCTACAATCTTGTATTTAATCTGCCTGTGCAAATATGATGAAGAGCTTGGGAAAAGTACTTACTGTGGTGAACTCTACTGAATCCAGGTGCTCTAGAGTTCTCTCGTGACTGTAGCTACAGGGAAGGCAACCCTCTTTCCTATACAATTCAAGAGGCTACAGGATGAAGAGAAGAGGGATCTGGGTTTGGCTGCACATCAGAGATAATCCTGTGCTTCAGAAGCCATTTGCTGATCAATCCATTCACCAATTTGGATATGAGCTGTTTTCCTGCCAACTGTTATTTTCAAAGACCTGGCCATGTGTTCACAAGGTCAAGAACATCTACTCTGGATGATCTTTTCTATGTCCCACTATTTGTCTGCAAATTTCATCATTTCCTTGTTTTTAATTGCTGAGTATATTCCATTGTATAAATGTACTACAATTTCTATATTCATCCCAGAAGTAGAAAGACACACATAGTATATAATCAATCATAAGTGGATATTAGACATATAATATAGGATAATCATACTAAAATTTATACACTTAAAGAAGCTAATCAAGGAGGAGGACCCTGGGTAAAATGATCTACCCTCATTCAGAAAGGCGAATGGAATGGACATCGGAAGAGGGAGAAAACAGGGAAAAGGACAGGAGACTATCACAAAGGCACTCTGAACGACTCTACCTTGCAGGGTATCAAAGCAGAGGCTGAGACTCTTAGGCAAACTTTGGGCAGAGTGCAAGAAATCTTATGAAAGAAGCAGGAGATATTTTTGGAGGGGGACAGGAGCTCCACTAGGAGAGAAAAAAAAATCTGGGCACATGGACCTTTTCTGAGACTGATACTGCAACCAAGGACCATTCATGGTGTTAACCTAGAACCCCTGTCTAGATATAGCCCATGGCAGCTCAGTGTCCAAGTGAGTTCCCTAGTCATGGGAACAGGGACGCTCTCTGACATGAGCCCAGGGGCTGGCTTTTTGATCACCTCCCCCTGAAGGTGGTTCAGCCTTACCAGGTCACAGAGGAAGCCAATGCAACTACTCCTGATGAGACCTGATAGACTTGGATCAGATGGAAGGAGAGGAAGAAGTCCACTCCTATCAGTGGACTTGGGGAGGGGCATGGATGAGGAAGAGAGAGGGAGGGTGGGATTGGGAAGGCACCAGGGAGGGTGCTACAACAGGGATAGAAAGTAAATAAAATGTAATTAATATTTTTTTTTAAAAGAAACTCCTACTTCTGAAGTTCTTTATTTGTGAGCACAGCACCTTTGGTCCTTGTGTCTTTGAATAGGGAGGAAAAGATTGTGTATGAACTGCCAGAAATATGATTAAAACTTGACATTGTCAAATTCAGTAATTGTCAGCAAATGTGACAAACATGAACAGGAGAGGAGCATAAGTTAGACAACAGTCCCAGAAACAGAGATAGAAACTGCAGGTTCTCACGTGAGGAATTTATGATAGAGAATATAGGCTCCTTCTTCTTTTCCACATTCATCCAGGTCAGCTGCCATTTTGAAGAAGTCATCTCTCAGGCTCATGTAAGAAGCCCTGGAAAATTTTTTGTTGATTTTGATGTCCTGCCCTAGAGTGCTTAAGATCTGGAACTGCTCTTGGGGAGGTAGACTGACATCATCATGTCTGTGGATGGTCTAATACAAAAGAGAAGACAGGACACATCAAAACCCATCTCCTGCCATCCATCCTCCTGCTGTGCCAGCTAGCTAGTACATAATGTTTGCTTGTGTGTGCTTGTGTGTGTACGCCACATGTATGTGTGTCAGCTTGTGTGACAAACCTTTCCCTAAAGAAATTAGAGCAAATAAAACACCATTTGTTGTGATTCAGCTCAATAAATGTAGTGTACAAGCACAGCATGAGATCCCCTTAATATGGTAGTAAAGTGGCAGATTCTGGACCTGGGATCTCTGTGCTCCTTGAAAACACAATGTAAAGGTAGCATGTAACCTAAAAAGGGGTCCTTATAAACAGCCTGTTTATTGAGATTTGCACCATGACTTTATATAGCTGTTAGTAAAATGTTCTTTAGGAATGTATACATTTACCCTTGTTCATTCAAATGCTGATTTCTCTACTCCACTATCTGGTTTCAATCAATCAGGACACCACATTGTGATGCTTAGTCTAAGCATCACCTATCTCAAGTTTGTGTAAACATGCCATCATTTGTTTTCTTGTGTTGTCAATAAAACAACCAGCCATTGCAGTGCAATGGGGAGAATAGGGTGAGACATCCTGGTCCAGAAGGCAGAGGAAGGAAGTGGGAAGGTAGGGGCAGGGATGAGTAGGAGAGAACTTGGAACCACATGGATAGGTGAACTGGTCCTCAAATATGACTAAAAGCAAGTATAATGGGTAAAATCTGAGCAGTAGGAAACTATGTGCGTTTGGAGGTTTAAAATGGGGAAACCATTGTCCATCATTTTGCTCTAGGTTAATTAAATAAATCCTAGTCTCTGTGTGGTGATTTGGGTATACAGAAGGTTTAGGAATAACCACTGCTTAACTAAAAAAAAAAAATCAATAGTAAATATTAAATACCTACAACACATAGCTATGTGTGGTTGTGCACACATTGAAGGATTATGCATACACATAAAACCAGCTCTCATGTCAGAGACTTCTCCTGATATTACCAAGACAATTAGGGAGTACTTGAGCTTGGAGGAACCCATATTCATGTGTTCCATAATTCAATCCCAGCTAGAAGCAAAAGGCTTTGGGATTGGGTGTTCTCTGTAATTTAATCAGTATCTATGATGCTCAAATCTTCAAGAACATCTGAGTGTCAACGAGGAATGAAAACTCCGTTCCTGCTGTTGAAGGACTTTGGGAACCAAGGCTGAGAAGCAGCAGAAAGAAACAAACCTTTGAGAACTGTCAGCACCTTGGACCACAGCTTTTCACAATCTTGAGAGCAGAAATGCCAAGTACTCTAAGACTACCTATTTACAGTATTGACCTCCTTTCTCTATCCCACTGACAGTGTAAAGAAAAAGTGATATATTATCATTCTAGTTCTTTAGTTTAAACACAGAGAAAGACACTAGGGTTTTAAATTTGCCAAATATGATTTCATGTAAATTGCCTTTATGTTCAAGTGCAATGAGACTTACCACATTTGTTGTTCCAGGAGTGAAAGACTCTTTATTATCTGGAATATTCTAATGGTCTGATTGCCTGGAAATCACAACATTCCCTCCTGTCACCAGATAAACAACTTTTTAGGAAAGGAGACCTTTGTTTCTCTGGGAATTAATGTTAATATACGTTAAACTATGCCTTGCTGAAGTAATGACAATTATGGCCATGGAGATACAGGCTTTTCATCCTGCAATTCATTGACTGAGGCAGGATGATAGTCACAACCTCCATTGCAGAGTGAACACTTAAAACAATTTTAATTAAAAAATACAGGATTAATTCATTGCTTTTTAAAATAAGGATTTACAATGAAGTTGGATTCAAGATGGCAGCAGCCGCATGCATCCTAAGAACGTTGGAGCAGCAACAAGAAGCCTGATTGACCCGTGAAGGCTCAGAGGAGTTACATTGCAGCAGAGCACAAGTCTACAGAGAACACACTATCTTCAGAACAACTAAAAATGCCATGTCTATGGAGAATATGTTTTGAAAAAGTGATCACATGAAAATAGAGAAAATAAAGGTAGCTGAGCAGAGCCCCATGCACGGGGCAAAGAGAAGTGAAACTAGAGCCACAACAGCTGGCACTGGTGGAGATGGATAAGGGTTCATTTTTTGGAAAGGGCTTCCTCAAAAGACCTCCAAGGTCTGTGTTGTAGCTGGAGGCCATGATGGTGCCCATAGTCCTTGCCTCAGCCAGAAACCATGTGGCAGTGAATGTTCTCTTAATCTCTACACCAAAAGGAAGATACTGCCTAGACAGGAAGCCATTGAAGAGAGTTCTTAAAAATTGTGATCAGCTGAGTATATACCATATGTGTCTTTCTGGGTTTCCTCATTCAAGATGATCTTTTCTAGTTCCTACCATTTGCCTGCAAATTTCTTTCTTTTTTTTTTAATTTTATTTTTTTCTTATCAGTTACATTTTATTAACTCTGTATCCCAGCCGTGTCCCGATCCCTCATTCCCTCCCAGTCCCTCCCTCCCTCCCTCATCTCCACCGTGCCCCTTGCCAAGTCCACTGATAGGGGGGACCTCCTCCCCATTCATCTGATCCTGTTTTATCAGGTATCTTCAGGACTGGCTGCAAAGCTCTCCTCTGAGGCCTAACAGGACTGCTCCTCCCTTGGGGGGTGGGGAGGCCAAAGAGCCAGTCATTGAGTTCCTGTTAGAAATAGTCCTTGTTCCCCTCACTATGGGAAACCAATTGATTACTGAGCTACCACAGGCTACATCTGAGCAGAGGTTCTAGGTTACATTCATACATGGTCCTTGGTTGCATGTCAGTCTCAGAAAAGACCCTGTGCCCAGATATATTTGGTCCTTGTGGAGCTCCTATTTGCCTGCAAATTTCATGATTTCCTTGTTTTTAATTGCTGAGTAGTATTCTACTGTGTAACTGTACTATACTTTCTGTATCTATTCCTCCATTGAGGGACATCGGGGTTGTTTTCAGACTCTGGTTATTACAAACAAAGTTGCTTTAAACATAGTTGAACAAAAGTCCTTATTGAATGGTGGGACATCTTTTGGGTATATGCCTAAGCGTGGTATAGCTGGATCTTGAGGTGGCCGTATTCCTAATTTTCTGAGAAAGTGCCAGATTGATTTCCAAAGTGGTTGTACAAGTTTACATTTCTCCTAGCAGTGGAGGACGGCTCCCCTTTAGTGGATATTAGCCATACAATATAGGATAAACATACTAAAATCTATAGTCCTAATGAAGCTAAACCTGAAGGAGGACCCTAAGGAAGATGGTTAATCCTCATTCAGAAGGACAAACAGGATAGATATCTGAAGTCGGAGAGGACAAGGAACAGGACTGGAGCCTTGCACAGAGGACATATGAAAGACTCTACCCACCAGGCTATCGAAGCAGATGCTGAGACTCATAACCAAACTTTGGCCAGAGTGCCAGAATCCTTATGGAAGAATAGGGAGATAGAAAGATCTGGAGGGGACAGGAACTCCACAAGGAGAACAACAGAGACAAATACTTGGTCTCAGGGGGGCCTGAAGAGACTGGTAGTTCAACGAAGAACAATGCATGGAGAGGACCTAGAACCTCTGTTTAAAGGAAACCCAAAGGCTGCTCAGCTTCTAGGTGGCTTCCCTATTAAGGGGTACAGGGACTGTCTCTGACATGAACTCAGTGGTCTGCTCTTTAATCACCTCCCCTTCTGGGCATATAGCCTTGGCAGGCCACAGAGGTTTATGATGCAGCCAGTTTTGATGAATTTTTAAAATTTATTTTGAGTGTGACACATGGGTAGGAATGTGAACCAGGGAGCGATGGAAAAGGAGTGTAGTGTATATTGTAGGAAATTCCCACATAATCAACAAAAATAATATGTTGACCATTTTTTTGTAATTTTTATTAATTACACTTTATTCATTTTGTATCCCCCCATAAGCCCCTCCCTCCTCCCCTCCCCATCCCACCCTCCCTCCCCTTTCTGCATGCATGTCACTCCCCAAGTCCACTGATAGGGGAGGTTCTCCTCTCCTTTCTGATCTTAGTCTATCAGTTCTCATCAAAAGTGGCTGCATTGTCCTCTACCATGGCCTGGTAAGGCTGCTCCCCCCTCAGGGGGAGGTGATCAAAGAGCAGGCCAATCAGATTATGTCAGAGGTAGTCCCTCTTCCCATTACTATGTAACCCACTTAGACACTGAACTGCCATGGGCTACATCTGTGCAGGAGTTCTAGGTTATCTCTACGAATAGTCCTTGGTTGGAGTATGAGTCTCTGGGAAGTTCCCTGTGTTCAAATTATCTTGTTCTGTTGCTCTGCTTGTGGAGTTCCCATCCCCTCCAGCTCTTACTATTTCCCACTTCTTCCATAAAATTCCATTCACTCTGCCCATCAGTTGGCCATCAGGCTCAGCATCTGCTTTGACAGTCTATACTGCAGAGGCTTTCAGAGGCCCTCTGTGGCAGGTTTCAAGGTTGTTTCCTGTTTTCTTCTGGCTTTCAGAGGCCCTCTGTAGCAGGTTCCGAGGTTGTTTCCTATGTTCTTTTTCTTCTGATGTCCATCCTCTTTGCCTTTAAGGATGGGGATTGAACATTTTAGTTAGGGTCCTCTCTTTTGCTTAGTTTGTTTAGATGCACAGATTTTAGTGGGTTCATTCTATGTTGTATGTTTATATAAGTGAGTATATACCATGCGTGTCTTTTTGCTTCTGGGACAACTCACTCAGGATGATCCTTTCCAGGTCCCACCATTTACCTGCAAATTTCATGATTTCCTTATTTTTCATTGCTGAGTAATACTCCATTGTATAGATGTACCACAGTTTCTGCATCCATTCTTCAGTTGAGGGGCATCTGGGTTGTTTCCAGCTTCTAGCTATTACAAATAAAGCTGCTACAAACATGGTTGAGAAAATGTCCTTTTTGTGTACTTGCGCCTCTTTTGGGTATATGCCTAGGAGTGGTATGGCTGGATCTTGAGGAAGCACTATTCCTAGTTGTCTGAGAAAGCGCCAGATTGATTTCCAGAGTGGTTGTACCAGTTTACATTCCCACCAGCAGTGGAGAAGGGTTCCCCTTTCTCCACAACCTCTCCAGCATGTGTTGTCCCTTGAGTTTTTGATCTTGGCCATTCTGATGGGTGTAAGGGGAAATCTCAGGGTTGTTTTGATTTGCATTTCCCTAATGGCTAATGAGGTTGAGCATTTCTTTAAGTGCTTCTCTGCCATTTGATATTCCTCTACAGAGAATTCTCTCTTTAGCTCTGTTCCCCATTTTTTAAGTGGATTACTTGGTTTATTGCTTTTCAGCTTGTTTAGTTCTTTATATATATTTATATAGTTCTTTATATAAGTGATATTGGATATGAGTCCAAGACAGTGTCCTTTGCTTTACAGAAGCTTTTCAGTTTCATGAGGTCCCATTTATTGATTGTTGCTCTTAGAGCCTGTGCTG